>NC_052333.1:4263382-4435882 GCF_016432855.1 Salvelinus namaycush
ACAAGGCGTATTCAGTCCTCTATGGCATGGCTATGTACCCCTGAGTACAGTACAGTCTGATCTCTAGATAGTTGTCTACCCGAGCCAACTAGTCTCTCTCCTGTCTGACACTATATTGCTTTTGGGACTTGCCTATTTGTGAGTGTGGAAGCGCTGTCCCGAGTAGAGTATAATATAACATATCATATTATGACTGTTAAGGGGAGATACCTAGTGAGTTGTACAACACTGGGAGGAAACCAGGAGGAAAGAGGGAGATACCTAGTCAGTTGTACAACACTGGGAGGAAACCAGGAGGAAAGAGGGAGATACCTAGTCAGTTGTACAACACTGGGAGGAAACCAGGAGGAAAGAGGCAGATACCTAGTCAGTTGTACAACACTGGGAGGAAACCAGGAGGAAAGAGGGAGATACCTAGTCAGTTGTAGAACACTGGGAGGAAACCAGGAGGAAAGAGGGAGATACCTAGTCAGTTGTACAACACTGGGAGGAAACCAGGAGGAAAGAGGGAGATACCTAGTCAGTTGTACAACACTGGGAGGAAACCAGGAGGAAAGAGGGAGATACCTAGTCAGTTGTAGAACACTGGGAGGAAACCAGGAGGAAAGAGGGAGATACCTAGTCAGTTGTACAACACTGGGAGGAAACCAGGAGGAAAGAGGGAGATACCTAGTCAGTTGTACAACACTGGGAGGAAACCAGGAGGAAAGAGGGAGATACCTAGTCAGTTGTACAACACTGGGAGGAAACCAGGAGGAAAGAGGGAGATACCTAGTCAGTTGTACAACACTGGGAGGAAACCAGGAGGAAAGAGGGAGATACCTAGTCAGTTGTACAACACTGGGAGGAAACCAGGAGGAAAGAGGGAGATACCTAGTCAGTTGTACAACACTGGGAGGAAACCAGGAGGAAAGAGGGAGATACCTAGTCAGTTGTACAACACTGGGAGGAAACCAGGAGGAAAAGGGGAGATACCTAGTCAGTTGTACAACACTGGGAGGAAACCAGGAGGAAAGAGGGAGATACCTAGTCAGTTGTACAACACTGGGAGGAAACCAGGAGGAAAGAGGGAGATACCTAGTCAGTTGTACAACACTGGGAGGAAACCAGGAGGAAAGAGGGAGATACCTAGTCAGTTGTACAACACTGGGAGGAAACCAGGAGGAAAGAGGGAGATACCTAGTCAGTTGTACAACACTGGGAGGAAACCAGGAGGAAAGAGGGAGATACCTAGTCAGTTGTACAACACTGGGAGGAAACCAGGAGGAAAGAGGGAGATACCTAGTCAGTTGTACAACACTGGGAGGAAACCAGGAGGAAAGAGGGAGATACCTAGTCAGTTGTACAACACTGGGAGGAAACCAGGAGGAAAGAGGGAGATACCTAGTCAGTTGTAGAACGGAATGCCTTCAACTACAATGTGTCTTCCACATTTAACCCAACCCCTCTGAATCAGAGAGGTGTGTGTGTGTGTGTGGGGGGGGGGGGGGGGGGGGGGCTGCCTTAATTGACATCTGGGGAGCAGTTGTTGTTGAGGGATAACTGCCTTGCTCAATGGTATAACGGCAGATTTTTCCACCTCGCTGGTTCAGGGATTCGAACCAGCAACCTTTCAGTTACTGCCCCAACACTCTTAAACTACTGGCTACCTACCAATATTACAGTATGTACACTATATGACCACTGTATGACTGTTCCACTACTCTGTGTAATTGCAGGAGCCTTACTATGTACGCTGCATTAAACCAAATGATATGAAGTCTCCCCTGCTGTTTGACGACGCCCGCTGCCAACACCAGGTGGCGTACCTGGGCCTGCTGGAGAACGTCAGAGTGCGGAGGGCAGGGTTCGCCTACCGCCAAGCCTACACACGCTTCCTACAGAGGTCAGAGGTCATGCATACCCTGAGGTCAAAAGTCATCGGGGTGAAAGCATTACATTAAGAATGAGTCATTCTTCTGGAATTAAAGTCAATGTCCATGAATGTAAATGACATTCGGACATGTTATGTGAATAACAAGCTTTGTGTGACTGTCTGTGTTCTAACCATGTCTATAATGGAATAATTTGAATCTGTCCAATGTCGATTCCTAGTCTGAGTGCCTGTCTGTCTGTGCTATCATACCAACTCCTTGTCACTCGTTGTCATGACAATAAGCATCGGAGTTGGTAAAAGCACAGATCTGGGACTACGCCACTCCAATCCTATATTATGTCAAAAACACAACTTCCTGTATCATGAAGTCTTCTTCTCCACTCCTGTGTGTCCTGTAGGTATAAGATGATCTGTGTGTACACCTGGCCCAACCACCTGATGGAAACAGACAGGGAGGCAGTGGAGGCTATTGTCACGCAGCATGGTTTCCAGGATGACGTCGCGTATGGACATACCAAGCTGTTTGTGCGAACGCCAAAGTCTCTCTTCACCCTGGAGCAGGAGAGAGCCGCTCTCATCCCTGTCCTGGTGCTGTTCCTACAGAAGGTAACCCCTTCTAATGGCCCGAGGCTATGGTGATGGTACAAGTCTAGATTACAACCTGGGTCGTGTTCAATAGAGACAAAGCAGGAGAAAATGTTTTGAAGCAAAGGATGTAATACCTCTTCTGAACCTGTCCAGCGAGAAAGCTCATTTTCATTTTCTGTTTCAAATGTTTTCTTCTGTTTGTTCCTACTGAACAAACCCTTGTTCTCAGTGACTCTACAGTGAATACTATGGATTTTATCCTGGATTTTAAGCTACTTAGATGAGAATGTCCCTTTTCCTGTTGGCAGCTAGTCCTAATTAAATCGACAGTTTGCCGTCACAATCTGAACCACACAGCAGCAGCCTCCTACTAATACCTCTGCCTTTAAAAGATACGATTTTCATTTGTCTCCAGCTCGACAATGATTTGGGTCCCAGTCATAGGGTGAATCCCAAATGGCACCATATTCCCTATCTAGTGCGCTACTTTTGAGTAAGTAGTGCGCTATGTAGGGAATATGGTGCCATTTCGGACGCAGCCATATTCAACCCAATGTGATTGGTTAATCTGCCTAGTCAAGTGGAGAAAGCTCTGATAACAATAACTGGTATAATGAACGCAATCAGAACCATCATTACATAACATTTAATGAATCATTTTTTCTCCTCTTCTTGCTCTGCAATTGTGAAATAAATACCGTGCTTTTCTCTCTGTGACCCCACTCCAGGGATTGAGTCCCAAATGACACCCTATTCCCTATATGGTGCACTACTTTTTACCAAAGCCCTATAGGTCTTGGTCAAAAGTAGTACACTACTGTATATAGGGAATAGGTTGCCATTTGGGAAGAGATTCATCCGGGTCAATCTGCAGCCGAGGAGCTTCTCTAAGTGGAAAAGAAGCCCTGACGGTCTCTGGAAAGACTGAGATTTTCCTCAAATGGCACCCTATTACCTATATAGTCCACTACTTTTGACCAGAACCCATAGTGCACTATACATGGAATAGGGTGCCATTTGGGCCCCTAGAGTGTTGACTGCTAGTCTGCCTGACACCCTTCTTTCTTCCTAGTGACTCATGTACTGTAGTGTATTTGAGTGTCTTGACTCATGTACTGTCGTGTTTTTGAGTGTCTTGACTCATGTACTGTAGTGTTTTTGAGTGTCTTGACGCATGTACTGTCGTGGTTGTGAGTGTCTTGACTCAAGTACTGTAGTGTTTTTGAGTGTCTTGACTCATGTACTGTAGTGTTTTTGAGTGTCTTGACTCATGTACTGTAGTGTTTTTGAGTGTCTTGACTCATGTACTGTAGTGTTTTGAGTGTCTTGACTCATGTACTGTAGTGTTTTAGAGTGTCTTGACTCATGTACTGTAGTGTTTTTGAGTGTCTTGACTCATGTACTGTAGTGTTTTTGAGTGTCTTGACTCATGTACTGTAGTGTTTTTGAGTGTCTTGACTCAAGTACTGTAGTGTTTTTGAGTGTCTTGACTCATGTACTGTAGTGTTTTTGAGTGTCTTGACTCATGTACTGTCGTGTTTATGAGTGTCTTGACTCATGTACTGTAGTGTTTTTGAGTGTCTTGACTCATGTACTGTAGTGTTTTTGAATGTCTTGACTCATGTACTGTAGTGTTTTTGAGTGTCTCGACTCATGTACTGTCGTGTTTTTAGCACCTTCTTCTCAACTCACCACTTCAATAAGATAGCTCGTGAGGGGGACCTCTTGTACATTTGAACATGTTTCAGTTTCTATAACCTCTCTCTCTCTCTCCCTTTTCCCCCTCCCTCCCTCTCCCTCCCCCCACCAGGTGTGGCGCGGGGCGCTGGCGAGGATGCGTTGCCATCGGATGCGTGCCATCTTTGCCATCATGGGCTGCTACAAGCGTTACAAGGTCAAGGTCCACTTCTGGGAGGTGGAGCGGCGCTTCGCCAACGTAGGCAACATGGATGACTATGGGAAAAGCGTGGAGTGGCCCACACCACCAGCAGCCCTCACTCAATTCCACAGCATCACGCAGAAGCTGCACCGCAGGTCAGTCAGTCCCCATGGTAACCCCCACACAGATAAATAGAATGTGCAGAAGTTGAGTGTGTCATGTACAGTGTCCATTTTGTATACATCAGTACTGTGTGTCTAAAACAATTTCCCCCTTGGGACATCAAAGTTCATCCTAACCTATCCTAACTACAGTAGGAGAGGCTGTCATTGCTGTGTGTGTACGTGTGTGTGCGTGCGTGCGTGTATGCGTGCGTGTGCGTGCGTGAGTACGTGTGCAGGTGTGTGTGGAAGGAGTCTGCGTTTACGTTCTGTCATACTTCTTTTCTTCACTATAGACAGATACAATACATCAGACCATCATTATATAGATATACCATCTACAGGGCCTTCGGAAAGTATTCAGACACCTTGACTTTTTCCACATTTTGTTCCATTACAGCTGTATTCTAAAATTGATTAAATAAGTAAAATCCTCAGCAATCTAACACACAATACCCCATAATGACAAAGTGAAAAAAGGTTTTTAGACATTTTCAAAAACAGAAATACCTCATTTACATTAGTATTCAGACCCTTTGAAATGAGTTTAGAAATGGAGCTCAGGTGCATCCTGTCCTTTCTACAACTTGATTGGAGTCCACCTGTGGTAAATTCAATTGATTGGACATGATTTGGAAAGGCACACACCTGTCTATATAAGGTACCACAGTTGACAAAAACCAAGCCATGAGGTTAAAGGAATTGTACATAGAGCTCAGAGACAGGATTGTGTCGAGGCACAGACCTGGGGAAGGGTACCAAAAAATGTCTGCAGCATTGAAGGTCCCCAAGAACACAGTGGCTTCCATCATTCCTAAATGGAAGAAGTTTGGAACCACCAACACTCTTCCTAGAGCTGGCTGCCTGGCCAAACTGAGCAATCGGGGGAGAAGGGCCTTGGTCAGGGAGGTGACCAAGAACCCCATGGTCACTCTGAAAGAGCTTCAGAGTTCCTCTGTGGAGATGGGAGAACCTTCCAGAAGGACAACCAACTCTGCAGCACTTATCCAAATCAGGCATTTATGGTAGAGAGGCCAGATGGAAGCCACCCTGCTTGGAGTTTGCCAGAAGGCACTTAAGGGAAACAAGATTATCTGGTCTGATGAAACCAAGATGGAACTGTTTGGCCTGAATGCCAAAGTGTCACGTCTGGAGGAAACCTCGAACCATCCCTACAGTGAAGCATGGCGGTGGCAGCATCATGCTGTGGGGATGTTTTTCAGCGGCAGGGACTGAGGATCTGTAGAGAGAATTTTATATTTAATTTTAAAAAATTTAATACATTTACATACATTTATAAAAAACCTGTTTTTGCTTTGTCATTATGGGGTACTGTGTGTAGACTGATGTGGATTGTTATTTATTTAATCCATTTTAGAATAAGGCTGTAACATAACAAAATGTGGAAAAAGTCAAGGGGTCTTTATACAGTATATATTTTTTTTTTTCTTCATTTAACTAGGCACGTCCGTTATGAACAAATTCTTATTTACATTGACGGTCTACCCCGGCATAACCCAAACACGGACGACGCTGGGCCAATTGTGCGCTGCCCTATGGGGCTCCCAATCATTGTCGGTTGTGATACAGCTCTGAATCTGGTCTGTAGTGATGCCTCTAGCACTGAGATGCAGTGCCTTAGACCGCTGCGCCACTCGGGAGCCCAATATATGGACCATCTATATACATATATATATATATATACACACACCATCTATAAATCTCTGTCAGGTTTTATATATATAGACCATCTTTATTGAATTTAAAAGGTACTCACACTCAAACCATGAAATGGAATAACCTAAATCAGTTTTCTCTGCAACATCTTTGATATATTCTGTGTTTTACATTGTTTGTCGTAAGGTGGCGTGCGTGGCAGATAGTGAAGAACATCCCACCGTCTGACATGGGGGAGGTAAGGGCCAAGGTGGCTGCTCTGGGGGCCCTGAATGGGGAGAGGAAGGACTGGGGCTGTGGTCGAACCTGGGAGAGAGACTACCTGGCTAATGTGAGTCACTCAGAAAGCACGGCCATGTATGTTCAGTACTTTCACTCAGTTTCACTCAGTTTCCTACATGAGGGGCAAAATACTAATCCGACTTCTCACATAAGATTACTTTCTAACCTCATGCCTTGTTTATGTTATTTTAGTTATTGTCTTGATTGGTTTAAAATCCTGATGAATGGAATGAGTATCTACTGTATGTCACAGAAACATGAAGAGGGCAACTTTCACCAGAAAATCTAGAGTGCATGTTGAAACACCAACACAACACCGTACACACACTCACCCTGACCCAGACCAGTATACATCAGAAGGGGAGATACAATGACATCATTCCGGAAGCATCCATCGCAGGCAGGAAGGAACGCTTGCGATGAAACACAAGGCCAGCGGATTGTGGTTGGCTGAGTCAAAGGCAGTCACAATCAGTCCCATTCTAATGGGTCTCACTCGCGGCTCGTTAAAGTGTTAATAAAAATTATGTTTGGTCGTTGGAGCCATGACAGGACCCTCTGGGTACCGTGACTAGGGCTGGTCATGTTAATCAGTCAATGAGGCAGTCAGTTGGTCTTCTAGTGGCTTGTGACTAGGACTGCGTACCAAATGGCACCCTATTCCCTAAATAGTGCACTACTTTTGACCAGAGTCCAATGGGCCCTAGTCAAAATGTAGTGCACTATATAGGGAATAGGGTACCATTTGAGACGTGTCCTAGAACCTTATTCAACCCCCTTCTGCCCCCCCCCACCCTCCTAACATCATGTCATAAACTGAGCCAACAAAGGCTTAACTGTGTATGACAACCGTCTCAAACGTCCCAATCTCCTGCTTTCAATTATATACTCCTCTATCTCATCATCTCATTGACCCTTGCATCAGGTCAAGCTGAGTCTATCATGGTCAATCCATTGGTTTACACTTCAGACGATTCAACACATTCAATCCACATTCCAGACGTGCTTGTACATTCACCATATACAGTTTATTCGGAAAGTATTCAGACCCCTTGACTTCTTCCACATTTTGTTAGGTTACAGCCTTACTAAAATAAAAAAATAATCCTCATCAATCTACACACAATACCCCATATTGAAAAAGCAAAAACAGGTCATCAATCTACACACAATACCCCATATTGAAAAAGCAAAAACAGGTTTTTCAAATTTTTTGCAAATTTATTTCAAATAAAAAATTTAAATATGATATTTACATAAGTATTCAGACCCTTTACTCAGTACTTTGTTGAAGCACTGTTGGCATCGATTACAGCCTCGAGTCTTCTTGGGTATGACGCTACAGTGGCTTGCGAAAGTATTCACCCCCCTTTGCATTTTTCCTATTTTGTTGCATAACAACCTAGAATTAAAATAGATTTTTGGGGGGTTTGCATCATTTGATTTACACAACATGCCTACCACTTTGAAGATGCTAAATATTTTTTGTTGTTGTGAAACAAACAAGAAACAAGACAAACTGAACTTGAGCGTGCATAACTATTCACCCCCTCAAAGTCAATACTTTGTAGAGCTACCTTTTGCAGCAATTACAGCTGCAAGTCTCTTGGGGTATATACTGTATAAGGTTGGCACATCTAGCCACTGGGATTTTTTCCCATTCTTCAAGGCAAAACTGCTCCAGCTCCTTCAAGTTGGATGGGTTCCGTTGGTGTACAGCAATCTTTAAGTCATAACATAGATTCTCAATTGGATTGAAGTCTGGGCTTTGACTAGGCCATTCCAAGACATTTAAATGTTTCCCCATAAACCACTCGAGTGTTGCTTTAGCAGTATGCTTAGGATCATTGTCCTGCTGGAAGGTGAACCTCTCTCCCAGTCTCAAATCTCTGGAAGACTGAAACAGGTTTCCCTCAAGAATTTCCCTGTATTTAGCGCCATCCATCATTCCTTCAATTCTGACCAGTTTCCCTGTCCCTGCCGATGGAAAAACATGGGATGGTGTTCTCGGGTTGATGAGAGGTGTTGGGTTTGCGCCAGACATAGTTTTTATCTTGATGGCCAAAAACCTCTATTTTAGTCTCATCTGACCAGAGTACCTTCTTCCATATGTTTGGGGAGTCTCCCACATGCCTTTTGGCGAACACTTTAAGCAATTCCTTTTTTTCTGGCCACTGTTCTGTAAAGCCCAGCTCTATGGAGTGTATGGCTTAAAGTGGCCCTATGGACAGATCCTCCAATCTCCGCTGTGGAGCTTTGCAGCTCCTTCAGGGTTATCTTTGTTGACCCCTTGATTAATGCCCTCCTTGCCTGGTCCGTGAGTTTTGGTGGGCGGCCCTCTCTTGGCAGGTTTGTTGTGGTGCCAAATTCTTTCCATTTTTTAATAATGGATTTAATGGTGCTCCGTGGGATGTTCAAAGTTTGGGATTTTTTTTTATAACCCAACCCTGATCTGTACTTCTCCACAACTTTGTCCCTGACCTGTTTGGAGAGCTCCTTGGTCTTCATGGTGTCACTTGCTTGGTGGTGCCACTTGCTTAGTGTTGTGGCAGACTCTGGGGCCTTTCAGAACAGGTGTGTATATATATACAGTATACTGAGATCATGTGACAGATCATGTGACACTTAGATTGCACACAGGTGGACTTTATTTAACTAATTATGTGACTTCTGAAGGTAATTGGTTGCACCAGATCTTATTTAGGGGCTTCATAGCAAAGGGGGTGAATACATATGTACGCATCACTTTTCAGTTTTGTTTTTTAAAACTTTTTTTTAAAGTAATTTTTTTCACTTCACCGATTTGGACTATTTTGTGTCTGTCCATTCCATGAAATCCAAATAAAAATCAATTTAAATTGCATGTTGTAATGCAATAAAATAGGAAAAACTTGGCACACCTGTATTTAGGGAGTTTCTCTAATTCTTCTCTGCAGATCCTCTCAAGCTCTGTCAGGTTGGATGGGGACCGTTGCTGCACGGCTATTTTCAGGTCTCTCCAGAGATGTTTGATCAGGTTCAATTCCGGGCTGTGGCTGGATCACTCAAGGACATTCAGAGACTTGTCCCGAAGCCACTCCTGCATTGTCTTGGCTGTGTGCTTAGGGCCATTGTCCTGTTGGAAGGTGAACCTTCGCCCCAGTCTGAGGTTCTGAGTGCTCTGGAGCAGGTTTTCATCAAGGATCTCTCTCTACTTTTCTCCATTCATCTTTCACTCCTGACTAGTCTCCCATTCCCTGCCTCTGAAAAACATCCCCACAGCATGATGCTGCCACCGCCATGCTTCACTGTAGGATGGTACCAGGCATTCAGGCCAAGAGTTCAATGTTGGTTTCATCAGACCAGAGAATCTTGTTTCTCATGGTCTGTGAGTCTTTAGGTGCCTTTTGGCAAACTCCAAGCGGGCTGTCATGTGCCTTTTACTAAAGAGGGGCTTCCGTCTGGCCACTCTACCATAAAGGCCTGATTGGTGGAGTGCTGCAGAGATGGTTGTTCTTCTAGGAGATTCTCCCATCTCCACAGAGGAACTCTGGAGCTCTGTCAGTGTGACCAAGGCCCTTCTCCCCTGATTGCTCAGATTGGCCGGGTGGCCAGCTCTAGGAAGAGTCTTGGTGGTTCCAAACTTCTTTCATTTAAGAATGATGGAGACCTCTGTGTCCTTGGGGACCTTCAATGCTGCAGAATTCTTTTGATACCCTCCCCAGATCTGTGCCTAGACACAATCCTGTCTCGGAGCTCAACGGACAGTTCCTTCAACCTCATGGCTTGGTTTTTGCTCTGACATGCACTGTCAACTGTGGGACTGTATATAGACAGGTGTGTGTCTTTCCAAATCATGTCCAGTCAATTTAATTTACTGGTGGACTCCAATCAAGTTGTAGAAACATCTCAAGAATGATTAATGGAAACAGGATGCACCTGAGCTGAATTTCAGGTTTCATAGCAAAGGGTCTGAATACGTATGTAAATAAGGTATTTCTGGTTTTTATTTTTAATACATTTGATAACATTTCTAAACCTGTTTTCACTTTGTCATTATGGTGTATTGTGTGTAGATTGATGAGGGAAAATATTTTATTTAATCCATTTTAGAATAAGGCTTTAAAGTAACAAAATGTGGAAAAAGTCAAGGGGTCTGAATACTTTCCGAATGCACTGTAAGAACCTTCAGAATGTGAAATACTCTTATGCAGTTCATTCCTATCTTAAATCTTTGAATGTTCTCATGAGCCTGTGATGAGGTATTTTCTGTAATAACAGAGATTTAGATTGTATCATTTTACATATTGCTATTTCTTCAAATTCACATTTACCGCAAACTTACGTGGGTAAAAGCCTTGTACAGGACAACTAGACGGCCATAAAAACCGTGACCCATCTCTGAATTCACCTCAAAGTCAGTGTCTGATATAATTTCATTCATGCTCTCGTGTTTGATCTGCTCGTCTCAGAAAATCATTGATATGAGTTTGAAAGAGGCCGGGAAAGGTTATGAACAGTGTTCTGGTTAATGAGGAGATGCTATCCAGCTGGCAGACGGCAGACGGGGTCATGTAATGTTATCCTTTGTTAGACCGTCCTGATATCACAAGTTTACATCCGAAACGAGAGCGTAGCGGTTAGGATGGTGAATCAGGCTAGTGTAATATATTGCATAATCCCAAATTGCACTCTATTCCCTATATAGTGCACTACATTTGACCAGGTCCCATTGTCAGCAGCATACCACAATGCATCCAACTGTTGGCTTGCTTCTGATGCTAATCAGGGTTGGTTGTGGTTGGTACCTGGATGGGAAACCAGATGCTTCTGGAAGTGGTGTTGGAGGACGAGTAGGAGGTGCTCTTTCCTCTGATGTAAAAAAAAAGTGAACTATTTCCCAATGCCCCAAGGGGTCATTGTCCTGTGTAGGGTGCTGTCTTTGGATGGAATGTTAAATGGGTGTCCTGACTCTCTGTGGACACTAAAGATCCCATGCTATTTATTGTAAGAGTAGGGTTGTTGATGCTGGTGTCCTGGTTAAATTCCCAATCTGGCCCTCATATCATCATGGCCACCTAATCATTCCCAGCTTCCAATTGGCTCATTCTTCTCCCCTGTAACTATTCCCCAGGTCATTGCTGTAAATGAGAATATGTTCTCAGTCAACTTACCTGGTTAAATATAAACAAGGCTCTGGTCAAAAGTAGTGCACTTTGAAGAGACTAGTGTGCCATGTGTGACTCATCCATAATGAGTGTCTTTGATTCCAGGTGAGGGACAGTCATCGGAGCAGCTCCAACTTCATACTATTCTCCCAAGAGCTCAGGAACAAAGACGGGTACAACCAGGTTATCTTCTCTGGATTCTGTAGGAAGGTAATGACAACAACCAGGTTATCTTCTCTGGATTCTGTAGGAAGGTAATGACAACAACCAGGTCATTTTGTCTGGATTCTGTTCTGTAGGAAGGTAATGACAACAACCAGGTCATTTTGTCTGGATTCTGTAGGAAGGTAATGACAACAACCAGGTCATTTTGTCTGGATTCTGTAGGAAGGTAATGACAACAACCAGGTCATTTTGTCTGGATTCTGTAGGAAGGTAATGACAACAACCAGGTCATTTTGTCTGGATTCTGTAGGAAGGTAATGACAACAACCAGGTCATTTTGTCTGGATTCTGTAGGAAGGTAATGACAATAACCAGGTCATTTTGTCTGGATTCTGTTCTGTAGGAAGGCAATGACAACAACCAGGTCATTTTGTCTGGATTCTGTAGGAAGGTAATGACAACAACCAGGTCATTTTGTCTGGATTCTGTAGGAAGGTAATGACAACAACCAGGTCATTTTGTCTGGATTCTGTAGGAAGGTATGAAAAGATAGCCTACTGTATTGTACTGCCAAGAGGAGTTTCAGTTGCTTTCTCTGTCTCTTTCTCTTTCTCTCTTTGGAAAAACCTTTAACTTCAGATCCAGACTTGGACTTTTTGTGTTCACATATCTGTCCTGGTTTCTGTTTTGGCTGGTTTGATCCATGATAGTTCTGATTTCTACATTAAAGATGCCATTGTATAGCAAAATATAAACATTATATCATTCTCCCTCTCTCCCTCTCTCCCTCTCTCCCTCTCTCCCTCTCTCAGATGAACAGATTCAGTAAAAGCACAGACAGAGCTTTGCTGATCACAGACAAACATATCTACAAACTGGACCCCAAAAAACAGTTTAAAGTGTTGAAAAGACTGCCTCTAGAAGTGGTGAGTATACTCTTCAAGTGTGCCCCGTCCAGTGAAAGCCACCTTACTCCAGCCCTTGAGTTACCTCTTTACATCCACCTACATCCGTTTCCTTGGTATTACTTACAGACATGGGATGCGTCCAAAATGGCACTCTTTTCCCTATATAGTGCACTACTTTTGACCAGGATCCACTATGTAGGGAATAGTGTGCCGTTTGGGATGTACTCATGATCAATGGCCTCTGTCTGTCTGTGTGAATTAGTGACCCAGAACAGAGGTTGAGGGAAGCAGGGAGAGGGGAAAGCAGGGAGAGGGGAAAGCAGGGAGAGGGGGAAGGAGGGGGGGGCGAAGGAAGGAGAATGGGAGGGGGAAGGAGGGAGAGTGGGGGGGGGAGGAGGGAGAGTGGGGGGGGGGGGGAGTGGGGGGGGAGAAGGGGGAGGAGTGAGGAATGGAGGGGGGAGGAGTGAGGGAAGGAGGGGGAGAAGAAAGGAGGGGGATGAGTGAGGGAAGGAGAGAAGGAGGGGGGAGGAAAGGCGGGAGAGTGGGAAGGAGGGGGGAGGAAAGGAGGGAGAGTGGGAAGGAGGGGGGAGGAAAGGAGGGAGAGTGGGAAGGATGGGGGAGGAAATGAGGGGGAGGAGTGAGGGAGAGAGGAGATGAGAGGAGAGAAAAGGAGAAGGGAGAGAGGAGAGAAAAGGAGGAAGAGTGAGGGAAGGAGGGAGAGAGGAAAGGAGGGGTGAGGAGTGAGGGAAGGAGAGTGGACAGGAGGGAGAGCAGTGAGGGAAGGAAGGAGAGAGGAAAGGAGCGGGAGGAGTGAGGGTAGGAGGGAGAGAGGAAAGGAGGGGGAGGAGTGAGGGTAGGAGGGAGTGAGTGAGGGAGGGTTGAGAGGGAGGCAGACAGGAGAAAGGGTTAGGTGTCTGATCTACATTTCGTGGTCCTGATGATGGAGGGGAGCAGTATGATGCTCCACAGATGTGTGTTGTGCTGCATTGACAGTCAGTCAGGGAGAGGGCCACGGTACTTACTGTACACACAGTGTGTTTTACTCTGAAGCTGTCCATGTTACAGAACACACTGTAGGTTTAGGTAACAAGGCAGTTAATTATACCGTATTACATAATGAGAGAACACAGCTGAACACCAGTTAGGATAGAACACAACAAACACAGCTGAACACCAGTTAGGATAGAACACACACAACACAGCTGAACACCAGTTAGGATAGAACACACACAACACAGCTGAACACCAGTTAGAACAGAACACAACCAACACAGCTGAACACCAGTTAGAACAGAACACAACCAACACAGCTGAACGTCAGTTAGAACAGAACACAACCAACACAGCTGAACACCAGTTAGGATAGAACACAACAAACACAGCTGAACACCAGTTAGAACAGAACACAACAAACACAGCTGAACACCAGTTAGAACAGAACACAACCAACACAGCTGAACACCAGTTAGGATAGAACACAACAAACACAGCTGAACACCAGTTAGGATAGAACACAACAAACACAGCTGCACACCAGTTAGGACAGAACACAACAAATACAGCTGAACACCAGTTAGGATTGAACACAACAAACACAGCTGAACACCAGTTAGGATAGAACACAACAAACACAGCTGAACACCAGTTAGGATAGAACACAACAAACACAGCTGAACACCAGTTAGGATAGAACACAACCAACACAGCTGAACACCAGTTAGAACAGAACACACACAACACAGCTGAACACCAGTTAGGACAGAACACAACAAACACAGCTGAACACCAGTTAGGATAGAACACAACAAACACAGCTGAACACCAGTTAGGATAGAACACAACAAACACAGCTGAACACCAGTTAGAACAGAACACACACAACACAGCTGAACACCAGTTAGGACAGAACACAACAAACACAGCTGAACACCAGTTAGGATAGAACACAACAAACACAGCTGAACAACAGTTAGGATAGAACACAACAAACACAGCTGAACACCAGTTAGGATAGAACACAACCAACACAGCTGAACACCAGTTAGGACAGAACACAACAAACAGAGCTGAACACCAGTTAGGATAGAACACAACAAACACAGCTGAACACCAGTTAGGATAGAACACAACAAACACAGCTGAACACCAGTTAGGATAGAACACAACCAACACAGCTGAACACCAGTTAGGACAGAACACAACAAACACAGCTGAACACCAGTTAGAACAGAACACAACAAACACAGCTGAACACCAGTTAGGATAGAACACAACACACACAGCTGAACACCAGTTAGGACAGAACACAACAAACACAGCTGAACACCAGTTAGAATAGAACACACACAACACACACAACACAGCTGAACACCAGTTAGCACAGAACACAACACACACAGCTGAACACCAGTTAGAACAGAACACAACAAACAGCTGAACACCGGTTAGAACAGAACACAACAAACACAGCTGAACACCAGTTAGGACAGAACACAACAAACACAGCTGAACACCAGTTAGAACAGAACACAACAAACAGCTGAACACCGGTTAGAACAGAACACAACAAACACAGCTGAACACCAGTTAGGATAGAACACAACAAACAGAGCTGAACACCGGTTAGGATAGAACACAACAAACACAGCTGAACACCAGTTAGAACAGAACACAACAAATACAGCTGAACACCAGTTAGAACAGAACACAACAAACACAGCTGAACACCAGTTAGAACAGAACACAACAAACAGAGCTGAACACCGGTTAGGATAGAACACAACAAACACAGCTGAACACCAGTTAGGACAGAACACAACAAACACAGCTGAACACCAGTTAGGACAGAACACAACAAACAGCTGAACACCGGTTAGGATAGAACACAACAAATACAGCTGAACACCAGTTAGAACAGAACACAACAAATACAGCTGAACACCAGTTAGGATAGAACACAACAAACACAGCTGAACACCAGTTAGGATAGAACACAACAAACAGAGCTGAACACCAGTTAGGATAGAACACAACAAACAGAGCTGAACACCAGTTAGGATAGAACACAACAAACACAGCTGAACACCAGTTAGGATAGAACACAACAAACACAGCTGAACACCAGTTAGAACAGAACACAACCAACACAGCTGAACACCAGTTAGGATAGAACACAACAAACACAGCTGAACACCAGTTAGGATAGAACACAACAAACACAGCTGAACACCAGTTAGGATAGAACACAACCAACACAGCTGAACACCAGTTAGGACAGAACACAACAAACAGAGCTGAACACCAGTTAGGATAGAACACAACAAACACAGCTGAACACCAGTTAGGATAGAACACAACAAACACAGCTGAACACCAGTTAGGATAGAACACAACCAACACAGCTGAACACCAGTTAGGACAGAACACAACAAACACAGCTGAACACCAGTTAGAACAGAACACAACAAACACAGCTGAACACCAGTTAGGATAGAACACAACACACACAGCTGAACACCAGTTAGGACAGAACACAACAAACACAGCTGAACACCAGTTAGAATAGAACACACACAACACACACAACACAGCTGAACACCAGTTAGGACAGAACACAACACACACAGCTGAACACCAGTTAGAACAGAACACAACAAACAGCTGAACACCGGTTAGAACAGAACACAACAAACACAGCTGAACACCAGTTAGGACAGAACACAACAAACACAGCTGAACACCAGTTAGAACAGAACACAACAAACAGCTGAACACCGGTTAGAACAGAACACAACAAACACAGCTGAACACCAGTTAGGATAGAACACAACAAACAGAGCTGAACACCGGTTAGGATAGAACACAACAAACACAGCTGAACACCAGTTAGAACAGAACACAACAAATACAGCTGAACACCAGTTAGAACAGAACACAACAAACACAGCTGAACACCAGTTAGAACAGAACACAACAAACAGAGCTGAACACCGGTTAGGATAGAACACAACAAACACAGCTGAACACCAGTTAGGACAGAACACAACAAACACAGCTGAACACCAGTTAGGACAGAACACAACAAACAGCTGAACACCGGTTAGGATAGAACACAACAAATACAGCTGAACACCAGTTAGAACAGAACACAACAAATACAGCTGAACACCAGTTAGGATAGAACACAACAAACACAGCTGAACACCAGTTAGGATAGAACACAACAAACAGAGCTGAACACCAGTTAGGATAGAACACAACAAACAGAGCTGAACACCAGTTAGGATAGAACACAACAAACACAGCTGAACACCAGTTAGGATAGAACACAACAAACACAGCTGAACACCAGTTAGAACAGAACACAACCAACACAGCTGAACACCAGTTAGGATAGAACACAACAAACACAGCTGAACACCAGTTAGGATAGAACACAACAAACACAGCTGAACACCAGTTAGGATAGAACACAACAAACACAGCTGAACACCAGTTAGGATAAAGCACAGCCATACCGTGGGAAGAAACAGTTGAGTTATGACATTATCCAGAGCAACATCACTTTGTTTTACTATAGTATGGCTGAAAAGTATGGTTTACTATAGTATGGCTGAAAAGTATGGTTAAGTACTATAAATCACTTTCAACTTTGGGTTTAATTTAGAATGTATGAATGCCAGGATAGCTGAATACACATTTTGGTTTAAACTGAGAGTAGCTCACAACGGCTGTGTGATTTGCAACGTTACAGTGTAGTTACGGTGTAGTTAGTGGAGTTACAGTGTAGTTACAGTGTAGTTACAGTGTAGTTAGTGTAGTTAGTGTAGTTACAGTGTAGTTAGTGTAGTTAGTGTAGTTGCAGTGTAGTTAGTGTAGTTACAGTGTAGTTAGTGTGGTTACAGTGTAGTTAGTGTAGTTACAGTGTAGTTAGTGTGGTTACAGTGTAGTTAGTGTAGTTACAGTGCAGTTAGTGTAGTTACAGTGTAGTTAGTGTAGTTAGTGTAGTTACAGTGTAGTTGGTGTAGTTGGTGTAGTTCCAGTATAGTTGGTGTAGTTCCAGTGTAGTTCCAGTGTAGTTAGTGCAGTCACAGTGTAGTTTGTGTAGTTACAGTGTAGTTACAGTGTAGTTAGTGCAGTCACAGTGTAGTTTGTGTAGTTTGTGTAGTTACAGTGTAGTTACAGTGTAGTTACAGTGTAGTTACAGTGTAGTTACAGTGTAGTTACAGTGTAGTTGGTGTAGTTACAGTGTAGTGTAGTGTTGGTGTAGTTATAGTGTAGTTACAGTGTAGTTACAGTGTAGTTATAGTGTAGTTAGTGTAGTTACAGTGTAGTTAGTGTAGTTAGTGTAGTTACAGTGTAGTTAGTGTAGTTACAGTGTAGTTAGTGTGGTTACAGTGTAGTTAGTGTAGTTACAGTGTAGTTACAGTGTAGTTGGTGTAGTTACAGTGTAGTTGGTGTAGTTAGTGCAGTCACAGTGTAGTTACAGTGTAGTTACAGTGTTCTGCTAAAATAAAGGTGAAGTAAATATAACCAATAGTTGTCATGGTACCGTACAGTAACTCATCATGGCCTAGCATTGAAAGAGGCTGTAGGACTCAATCTCTACTATTATGACGCCCAACTACAGTATAGTACCACCTCATCACTGTTAATCATGACGCCCAACTACAGTATAGTACCACCTCATCACTGTTAATCATGACGCCCAACTACAGTATAGTACCACCTCATCACTGTTAATCATGACGCCCAACTACAGTATAGTACCACCTCATCACTGTTAATCATGACGCCCAACTACAGTATAGTACCACCTCATCACTGTTAATCATGACGCCCAACTACAGTATAGTACCACCTCATCACTGTTAATCATGACGCCCAACTACAGTATAGTACCACCTCATCACTGTTAATCATGACGCCCAACTACAGAATAGTACCACCTCATCACTGTTAATCATGACGCCCAACTACAGAATAGTACCACCTCATCACTGTTAATCATGACGCCCAACTACAGTATAGTACCACCTCATCACTGTTAATCATGACGCCCAACTACAGTATAGTACCACCTCATCACTGTTAATCATGACGCCCAACTACAGAATAGTACCACCTCATCACTGTTAATCATGACGCCCAACTACAGAATAGTACCACCTCATCACTGTTAATCATGACGCCCAACTACAGTATAGTACCACCTCATCACTGTTAATCATGACGCCCAACTACAGTATAGTACCACCTCATCACTGTTAATCATGACGCCCAACTACAGTATAGTACCACCTCATCACTGTTAATCATGACGCCCAACTACAGTATAGTACCACCTCATCACTGTTAATCATGACGCCCAACTACAGAATAGTACCACCTCATCACTGTTAATCATGACGCCCAACTACAGAATAGTACCACCTCATCACTGTTAATCATGACGCCCAACTACAGTATAGTACCACCTCATCACTGTTAATCATGACGCCCAACTACAGTATAGTACCACCTCATCACTGTTAATCATGACGCCCAACTACAGAATAGTACCACCTCATCACTGTTAATCATGACGCCCAACTACAGTATAGTACCACCTCATCACTGTTAATCATGACGCCCAACTACAGTATAGTACCACCTCATCACTGTTAATCATGATGCCCAACTACAGTATAGTACCACCTCATCACTGTTAATCATGACGCCCAACTACAGAATAGTACCACCTCATCACTGTTAATCATGACGCCCAACTACAGAATAGTACCACCTCATCACTGTTAATCATGACGCCCAACTACAGTATAGTACCACCTCATCACTGTTAATCATGACGCCCAACTACAGTATAGTACCACCTCATCACTGTTAATCATGACGCCCAACTACAGTATAGTACCACCTTATCACTGTTAATCATGACGCCCAACTACAGTATAGTACCACCTCACCCCTGTTAATCATGACGCCCAACTACAGAATAGTACCACCTCATCCATCACTGTTCTGTACTTAGACTATGATATGATATTGTACTGTTATCTTATGACCGGGACGAGGCTATTTAGCTCTGCACTATTCTGTGCTATGACTATGGCTGTGTCCCAAATGGCAGCCGATTCCCTATATGGAGAACCATAAGGGAATAGGGTGCACACCTTGATGCCTCGCTGTGTGTTAAGGTATGACAGGGACTAGGTCATGTAGCTCAGGGTCAGCCCTGTCCTATGTAGTGCAGGCTAGGACAGGGTATCGTAGCCACATTGTTCCAGCCTTGACAGGCCTGACACTACAAGGTCATAGGCAGTACAGTAACGTCTAGGCTGTTTGGTTGTAGGATTAACCTGTGTTATGTTTGTATTCATCCAGCCAGCTGTAAGCGGTTTAACACCAACTCTCTCTCCCTCTCTCTCTGTCTCTCTCTCTCTCTCTCTCTCTCTGTCTCTCTGTCTCTGTCTCTCTCTCTGTCTCTCTGTCTCTGTCTCTCTCTCTGTCTCTCTGTCTCTGTCTCTGTCTCTGTCTCTGTCTCTGTCTCTGTCTCTCTCTCCTCTCTCTCTCTTTCTCTCTCTCTCTCTCTCTCTCTCTCTCTCTCTCTCTCTCTCTCTCTCTCTCTCTCTCTCTCTCTCTCTCTCTCTCTCTCTCTCTCTCTCTCTCTCTCTCTCTCTCTCTCTCTCTCTCTCTCTCTCTGTGTCTGTTTAAATCTGACTGGGTCACTAATCATGACCTAATCTCCCCTAATACACACACACACACACACACACACACACACACACACACACACACACACACACACACACACACACACACACACACACACACACACACACACACACACACACACACACACATACACACACACACACGTGCAGCATGGATAGAGAGAGTAAAGTACTAGACAGATATAAAACCCTGCAACTTATCCAGAATGCCGCAGCCCACCTGGTGTTCAACCTTCCTAAGTTCTCCCATGCCACCCCGCTCCTCCGTAAACTCCACTAGCTTTCCAGTCGAAGCTCAAGAGGAACTGCCCCTCCCTACCTTCAGGCTACGCTCAAACCCTACACCCCAACCCAAGCACTCTGTTCTGTCACCTCTGGTCGCTTGGCTCTCCCACCCCTACGGGAGGGGAGCTCCTGCTCAACCCAGTCTTCTCTGTCTTGTGACTGTACCCAACGCGCTAACCGCTAGGCTACCTACTGCCATGAAGAGTGGAAACAGAAATTGAACCCTGGAAGGGAGTTATATACATGTGACTGTACCAGGAAGTGTTACCACTACACCACTGCTCTGTGTGTGTGTGTGCCTGTGTGTGTGTGCCTGTGTGCCTGTGTGTGTGTGAATGCGTCTTAGTCTAAGTGTGTATGTGTCTGAGTGTGAACCGGAGTGTGTGTGTGTGTGT
The DNA here is from genome assembly GCF_016432855.1 of Salvelinus namaycush. Lineage (NCBI taxonomy): Eukaryota > Metazoa > Chordata > Actinopteri > Salmoniformes > Salmonidae > Salvelinus > Salvelinus namaycush. The sequence goes on from NC_052333.1 coordinate 4,284,479, forward strand.
GTAGCTTACCCCCAATACCTCTTTCTACTCCCCCAGATGACAGGCCTGAGCGTCACTGCAGGCGTTGACCAGATGGTGGCGCTACACACTTCCTCCCAGGATGATGTTCTTCTCTACATCCAGAGAGGGGAGCTGTGCCCCGACCAGGACCGCATCGGGGAGCTGGTGGGAACGCTCATCGACCACTTCACACGGTCAGTGGCCACGGTCAGGGGGTGTCGGGTTGGGTAAGACCAAGCTGCACTGGGCTGGCCTGGTTAAGCATTCACCGTAGTCAGTGACGACATGTGTTAGCATGGTAAAACCAGCCTGAACAAGGATTGAGACTGGGATTGTGTTATAGCATGGTCAAACCAGCCTGAACAAGGATTGAGACTGGGATTGTGTTAGCATGGTCAAACCAGCCTGAACAAGGATTGAGACTGGGATTGTGTTAGCATGGTCAAACCAGCCTGAACAAGGATTGAGACTGGGCTTGTGTTAGCATGGTCAAACCAGCCTGAACAAGGATTGAGACTGGGATTGTGTTAGCATGGTCAAACCAGCCTGAACAAGGATTGAGACTGGGATTGTGTTATAGCATGGTCAAACCAGCCTGAACAATGATTGAGCCTGGGATTGTGTTAGCATGGTCAAACCAGCCTGCACAAGGATTGAGACTGGGCTTGTGTTAGCATGGTCAAACCAGCCTGCACAAGGATTGAGACTGGGATTGTGTTAGCATGGTCGAACCAGCCTGAACAATGATTGAGACTGGGATTGTGTTAGCATGGTCAAACCAGCCTGAACAAGGATTGCGACTGGGATTTTGTTAGCATGGTAAAACCAGCCTGAACAATGATTGAGACTGGGATTGTGTTAGCATGGTCAAACCAGCCTGAACAATGATTGAGACTGGGATTGTGTTAGCATGGTCAAACCAGCCTGCACAAGGATTGAGACTGGGATTGTGTTAGCATGGTCAAACCAGCCTGAACAAGGATTGAGACTGGGCTTGTGTTAGCATGGTCAAACCAGCCTGAACAAGGATTGAGACTGGGTTTGGGTTGAGACTGCGATTGGTTTAGACTACAGCTCTTCCAGGGCTTTTCACACTAGCCAACTGTTTCAAGACAAGTTCTACTGAACTGGCCTGGTTAGGCATTCACCATAGTTGCTGGAACCTGAAAAGCTGAAAAGGGCAATGTGTAAAGAAAATACCACAGTCAGCACGGTTTGGTTGGGGTCAGCAGGATAGCGTAAATGGGGTATCAATGTCGAACTTAATTAAAAACTTTTCTCAGGGGCCTCCCGAGTCTAAGGCACTGCATTGCGGCAAGTAGCCTAGTGGTTAGAGTGTTGGGCCAGTAACCGAAAGGTTGCTAGATTGAATCCCAGAACTGACAAGGTAAAAGTCTGTCCTTCTGCCCCTGAACAAGGCAGTTAACCCACTGTTCCTAGGCCGTCATTGTAAATAAGAACTTGTTCTTAACTGACTTGTCTAGTTAAATAAAGGTTAAAATAATAATAAAATATATTGCAGTGCTTGAGGTGTCACTACAGACCCGGGTTTGATCCTAGGCTGTGTCACAGCTGGCTGTGACTGGGAGGTACATGAGGTGGCGCACAATTGGCCCAGCGTCGTCAGGGTTAGGGGAAGGTTTGTTTGGGCGCCTGCAAGCTGACCTCGGTCAACAGGTGTACAGTGTTTCCTCCGACCCATCGGTGAGGCTGGCTTCCAGGTTAAGTGAGCAGTGTGTCAAGAAGCAGTGCGGCTTGGCAGGGTCGTGTTTCGGATGGACGCATGGCTTTTGACCTTCGCTTCTCCCGAGTCCGTAGGGGAGTTGCAGCGATGGAACAAGACTGTACCTACCAATTGGATATCACGAAATTGGGATGAAAAAAGGGGTAAAATAATATATATATTTTTTTTCTCAGACCTTTATTCTAAAGTTTATTCTAAAGTCTGAATCTGATGTCTGATTCATAATGGCATTTATCTCTGTCATAGTTATGAATCAGATTCATGGCATTAATCACTGCCATATTTAAATGTATAATCATTTGTTATTGTCAGACTGATTTTCATGGCCCTCTAGTATTCAGGTCGCAGCCCTCCAGTGTTCAGGTCGTGTTTAGGATCAGATTTCCCTCTCCCAATCCTATCCTGAACCATTTGAACCAAAACTGACCTCAGATCAGCGTCTAGGGGCAACATCACCCTGCACCCCAACAGGCAGTTTTGAAACCCGGCTAGCAGTCTCTCCACTAAGCCTCTGGTCTTCCAGCAGTCTCTCCACTAAGCCTCTGGTCTTCCAGCAGTCTCTCCACTAAGCCTCTGGTCTTCCAGCAGTCTCTTCACTAAGCCTCTGGTCTTCCAGCAGTCTCTCCACTAAGCCTCTGGTCTTCCAGCAGTCTCTCCACTAAGCCTCTGGTCTTCCAGCAGTCTCTCCACTAAGCCTATGGTCTTCCAGCAGTCTCTCCACTAAGCCTCTGGTCTTCCAGCAGTCTCTCCACTAAGCCTAGGGTCTTCCAGCAGTCTCTCCACTAAGCCTAGGGTCTTCCAGCAGTCTCTCCACTAAGCCTCTGGTCTTCCAGCAGTCTCTCCACTAAGCCTCTGGTCTTCCAGCAGTCTCTTCACTAAGCCTCTGGTCTTCCAGCAGTCTCTCCACTAAGCCTCTGGTCTTCCAGCAGTCTCTCCACTAAGCCTCTGGTCTTCCAGCAGTCTCTCCACTAAGCCTATGGTCTTCCAGCAGTCTCTCCACTAAGCCTCTGGTCTTCCAGCAGTCTCTCCACTAAGCCTCTGGTCTTCCAGCAGTCTCTTCACTAAGCCTCTGGTCTTCCAGCAGTCTCTCCACTAAGCCTCTGGTCTTCCAGCAGTCTCTCCACTAAGCCTCTGGTCTTCCAGCAGTCTCTCCACTAAGCCTATGGTCTTCCAGCAGTCTCTCCACTAAGCCTCTGGTCTTCCAGCAGTCTCTCCACTAAGCCTAGGGTCTTCCAGCAGTCTCTCCACTAAGCCTAGGGTCTTCCAGCAGTCTCTCCACTAAGCCTCTGGTCTTCCAGCAGTCTCTCCACTAAGCCTAGGGTCTTCCAGCAGTCTCTAGCAGCACCCATCCCAAAATGATTGGATTCCTAAATCTTAATTTTCAAATCCAGTCAGGTCCATACTGACTTAGTTACTTAAGGGATTGGACCCTTTTTTTCAATATTCGCCTAAAATTACATACCCAAATCGTACTGCCTGTAGCTCAGGACCTGAAGCAAGGATATGCATATTATTGATACCATTTGAAAGGAAACACTTTGACGTTTGTGGAAATGTGTATATTAATGTATGAGAATATAACACATTACATCTGGTAAAAGACAACAGAAGAAAAAAATAAGTATATCTTCTTTTTTTTTCATCTTTGAAATGCAAGAGAAAGGCCAATATATGACTTAGGAATCTAGGCGCAATTTAGATTTTGGCCACTAGATGGCAGTGTACGTGCAACGTTTTAGACTGATCCAATGAACCATTGTATTTCTGTTCAAAATGTTGTATCAAGACTGCCCAAATGTGCCTAATTGGTTTATTAATACATTTTCAAGTTCATAACTGTACACTCTCCTCAAACAATAGCATGGTATTCCTTCACTGTAATAGCTACTGTAAATTGGACAGTGCAGTTAGATTAAGAAGAAGTCAAGATTTCTGCCCATATCAGATATGTCTATGTCCTGGGAAATGTTCTTGTTACTTAAAATGTCATGCTAATCACATTAGTGCACATTAGCTCAACCGTCCCGTGGGGGGGGGGCACCGATCCCGTAGAGGTTCAAAACACCAGAGACCTTACTCCTACTTCTTCTCATTGTCATGTGAAATGTTAGTTTTCAGTGCCAACCTCTGAATCGTCATTTACAACTGTCCAAATATCACCTCATGTACTGTAGTTACAAATTCCTCATGTCCCATTAGCCCATGATTATCAATCATGTGTTTTTAACGTCACACATACTGTACGGCAGGTCTGTGTGGGATACAGGATCAGTCTTGTCTGTGCAGCAGCCTGCCACCTCATTAATGTACTGGTATCCAAACCCCCTGGGGAGAGAATTATAGGACCACAGTCAGCTGGTCAGAAGCTGTACCAGGCTGTGTTTTGGGGGATTTTTACGTGTGTGTGTGTGTCTGTGCGTTTGTGTGTGTTTTTAATGAGAGACACGCTCCTGGTGGTGTCTATGGGTCTGGGTTTGTGTTGGGGGAGGGAGTCGGTCAGTCAGTGACACGGGGGCCCACACAAAGCAGCTGTGTGTCTCTTGCTGCTGATCGAAGCAGCGGGCGTCGAAGGGAGAGTTAGAGCGGGTGCCATTGAGAAAGGATAATCAGTGTGATGGTCCATCTGCCTGCGTGACCCCTGTGTGCCTTTGTTTCTCACCATCTAGGGGTCATGATCCCTACAGGTTCTCATCAAAAGAGAGAATTGGAGACTTTGAGTCGAGGGCTTGGGGGGTTGCCGACTACAGAAGTGTGTGTGAGGGGGTGAGTGTGTGTGAGCATGTGCGAGGGGGAGGAGCAGAACGGTAGATGACAATACAAACAAGTTATTTTTCCACTCCCTCTCGCTCTCTTTTCATCAATCCCTTCTGCCAGGAAGTCAGTCCCAAGACCACTAGAGTCATCCCCCAGTCAGGCCTCTTCTCACGTGGCTGTGGAGAAAGGTTTGGTCTGAGAGTGAGTCATTGGAGCAATTGTGTTACCAGTCTGCTTCTCTCTGCCCCGAGACAAACATTGATGCTTATTATGTAGTGTGTGTGTGTGTCTCAGTGAGAGAGTAGAGCTGTTTCAATCTGGGTCAATGTCATCAGTATTAGTGGAAACCAGGTGAATTCTCTATGAATTCTCCAATGAAGACAGGCTGTCTGGTTACCTGTCTTCTTACATCCCTCTCTCTTCCTCTCTACAGAGCACATTCCCCCTCTTCCCTCTCTCTTCCTCCTCCATCCCATCCCATCTCTCTCTCTCAATTCAATTCAAGGGGCTTTATTAGCATGGGAAACCTATGTTAACATTGCCAAAGCAAGTGAAGTAGATAATATGCAAAAGTGAAGTCTCTCTCTCTCTCTCTCTCTCTCTCTCTCTCTCTCTCTCTCTCTCTCTCTCTCTCTCTCTCTCTCTCTCTCTCTCTCTTTCTCTCTCTCTCTCTCTCTCTCTCTCTCTCTCTCTCTCTCTCTCTCTCTCTCTCTCTCTCTCTCTCTCTCTCTCTCTCTCTCTCTCTCTCTCTCTCTCTCTCTCTCTCTCTCTCTCTCTCTCTCTCTCTCTCTCTCTCTCTCTCTCTCTCTCTCTCTCTCTCTGACATGTGAATAGTTAGCGCGTGTGTGTATTGGGGGGTTTAGATCCCCCTGCGGAGACAGCTGGGAGTGCGTTACAGGACAAGGACTGAGGGTTGGAGAGTAACGGTTTAGTCAGCCCATGACCTGAAACATTAAGAGGATTCTTCCTTCTTCTGCCCTCCTTCGCTCTCTCGCTCTTCAGAAGACATTTTGACCTTATCTGACCCTGGTCAAGAGCAGTGTCAGTGGTAGACCACAGACCTAAACGGTTATGCGTCTCTCCGCTCTTTTCTAAACTCAACTCGCGTTTTAGGTCGTGAAAGGCATCATCCTATCCTGAAATAGCCTGTTCTTCCTCCTCCTCCTTCTCCCTCAGTGGGTGTCCTTGATACACTTCTGTCCTTGTTGAGAGAGGCGAGCCATGGCCCTCCCTGCCACGGAAATGGGGGCAGTTCTGTCTCTCTGTCTCTCTCTGTCTCTCTCTCAACCCTAGGACTTGTCCACATGCGGGGTTGATCCTTGAAATCACATATCAAGTACGAGAACTGTGAAAAACTTCTCTCACACTCCTCCTCTCCTCCATGGATTAACAGGAGTAGAAACGTTAAGTCATAATTTGTCAGTCATTTCTAAAATCTAAAAGGGAGTGTGCCAATTCTGAAAGGAGATTCCAAAGTTTTATTTAGTCAATAGACTAAAGATATATTTTTAAAACAAGCAGGTGAGAGAGAGCGAGCGAACCAGCTCTGCCATCTTTCCATGAGGATGTTTTCACATGTTCACATCAAACAGTTCATCTGCATTTCACACAGACGTTCTGACCGCAGCAGCAGCTCCTAGGAAGCTACCACGGCCCAGTTCATTCCTGGTAGCCTAGTCGGACAGCAGACGTTCTGACCGCAGCAGCAGCTCCTAGGAAGCTACCACGGCCCAGTTCATTCCTGGTAGCCTAGTCGGACAGCAGACGTTCTGACCGCAGCAGCAGCTCCTAGGAAGCTACCACGGCCCAGTTCATTCCTGGTAGTCTAATATCATCGTCAATCTGACTGTTGCAGTGCGACACTCTCTATATTCCCTCTCTCTGATTGACTTGAGCAGTGAGGTAATCTGCTCTTGTGTGTGTGTGTGTGTGTGTGTGTGTGTGTGTGTGTGTGTGTGTGTGTGTGTGTGTGTGTGTGTGTGTGTGTGTGTGTGTGTGTGTGTGTGTGTGTGTGTGTGTGTGTGTGTGTGTGTGTGTGTGTGTGTGTGTGTGTGTGTGTGCGCGAGCGATGTTCTACGGCGTCCAAGACTCCATTAATCGGATCCAAGGAAATGATTGAAGCTAATGCTATTACTCATCGCGGTATGGGGCGCATATTTATGGTTCAACCTATCATGTAACAGCACACCTAACTGGTATACACGTTTGAATCTGTGCTCGCACAACATGTGATGTTTCTGCTGCTGAGTCCTTGTTTTTGCTCCTCAGAATACATCCTCCAATGTACCCGGTAGCAGCACAGCTAATAGGTATAAACAAATACACATTAGATTATATGAGCGTCGGTTAAAGGGACATTTAAAAAAAACAAAGAAATGTACTTCATATTCATCCTCTCCAGCACCACCCCAACATCCACATACGTGTAGGTGAAAATGACACCTTTCTATAGAGAGGAAGATTAGTGTTTCCAATGACATCATCAACCAATTAGAAGGCAATTAGTAGGAAACGCCTACTCATAATTGGTTAAAATAACACGATGCACGACGATGATGTCATTGGAAACAATTATCTTCCTCCATCTTTTTTTTTACCACAAAACACAGAACCGTGTCTCTTCCACATATGTTAATGTTGCTGGAGATGTTTATTTATGTTAATTTGAGTCCATGATCAGAAAACGTGGTATTTTTTTGTCATGTTAACACATATTAGACTATATAACAAATACATGTGTCATTTTAGTAGACACTCTTATCCCAGAGAGACTTACAGTTAGTGCATCCATCTTAACACATCTAGGTGGGACAAAAACATATCACAGTCATAGTAAATAAATTTTTCCCCAAAACATGTAGCTATCAGCAAGGGGGGGGGGGGGGGGGGGGGGGGGGCACTCAACATGTGGTGTTTTTGCTCTAACCTACATGAGTAATTGTTTTTCTCCCAGAATGCACCCTGATGAGACTCCAGATGCAGGGGCCAGGTGGTTGAGATTGGTCTTTGTTGGTGGTGATGGTGATGACGACAACGCTACATCAGGGTGCGGTTTGGCCAGTCTGGTCCTCCATGCCAAAACAAGCCCCCTGCCCATCCGCTACCCAATTCAATTGAGTCCATGTGTTTGCACAACGTGGTGTTTTGCAGTACATGCTTACATATTAGTGTATATGTATGTAGGTTAAGGGGCCAGCTGGTTGAGATGGGCCTCTGGTGGTGATATTGATGTCGATCACAATGCTACATCAGTGGGCGGTTGGTTGGAGGGCTGTCTGGCCAATGGCCATCCATGTCTTAACAAGCCCCCTGGCCCATCCTCTGCCCAGTCTAACACCCAAATAGCATCCTCTTCCTACCCACCCTACACTGCCCTCTCTGTAGAGGCCGCAGATGCTGCCGTTGCCCCAGCGATGTTTGCCAGGCAGCTAAGGAGGAAGAGCGAATTTAGATTGCAGGCGGAATCGATTGGATTGGGGCGGGCGGCTTTGAGGCTTGGGGCAGGCGGCTTTGGGACATGCACTGCAGCCTCAATTAGCCTAGCTAGCCAACGTTAGCAAGCTTAACTAGCTTCTCCTGGTTTGATACAGTCAATAGAGGTACTACATAATCGTATTGGATGATAAAAAACCTAGCTATGGTAGCTACTAGTAATGAGTCGTCTTGGTTGGTTGGTTGCTGTGTCACATATCTCCCTCCCTGCTCCCCATGTCACTCACAGTACGGCCCATCCCCCTCCTGGTAACACGGCACATATCTCCCTTCCCTCGTGCTTTATCAGCTCCAGTCATTAAAGTAGCTTAAAAAATGACTTTTCTGCTGCTTCCCTCACTTCGATTGGATCGGGTCTAATTGTCCTCGGGTCCTGGTGGAAAAGCCCCAGGTCCATTTCGGTATGGGTCCAACTTTTTGGACCCATGAAGACCTCTAGTGCGAATTAGTTGTTTTACCACTCTGGTACTATGGTGTGAATTAGTTGTTTTACCACTGTGGAACTGTGGTGTGAATGAGTTGCTGTGCTACTCTGTACTGAGGTGTTAAACATGTCCTAGGCTCCACACTGGGCCTGTTTCTCACCTGTGAAAGTGAATCTCTGAAGAACAAGAAGTCGAGAGGGTAGTTCCATGAGATAAAGACATGATGAATTGAGGAACAGTCTGGGTCTTTAGCGGTCTGGTAAACTACCATCATTCATCTTTCAAACACTCAGGAGATTCCTGTCCAAAAATCTGTCCATCCATGACCTCTTGCATCCAGCTTTAAATTACTCTTCCATCCATGACCTCTTCATCCAGCTTTAAATGACTCTTCCATCCATGACCTCTTCATCCAGCTTTAAATTACTCTTCCATCCATGACCTCTTCATCCAGCTTTAAATGACTCTTCCATCCATGACCTCTTCATCCAGCTTTAAATTACTCTTCCATCCATGACCTCTTCATCCAGCTTTAAATGACTCTTCCATCCATGACCTCGTCATCCAGCTTTAAATGACTCTTCCATCCATGACCTCGTCATCCACCTTTAAATGACTCTTTATTTCCTACTCCATCACTATCTCTCATGGTGGGAGAGTTGGCTAGGTAGAGGGCCTGACCTGTCTCTCATGATGGGAGAGTTGGCTAGGTAGAGGGCCTGACCTGTCTCTCATGGTGGGAGAGTTGGCTAGGTAGAGGGCCTGACCTGTCTCTCATGGTGGGAGAGTTGGCTAGGTAGAGGGCCTGACCTGTCTCTCATGGTGGGAGAGTTGGCTAGGTAGAGGGCCTGACCTGTCTCTCATGATGGGAGAGTTGGCTAGGTAGAGGGCCTGACCTGTCTCTCATGGTGGGAGAGTTGGCTAGGTAGAGGGCCTGACCTGTCTCTCATGATGGGAGAGTTGGCTAGATAGAGGGGTCGACCGACTGACAGATATGCTGTTTGATCCCCTTCTGACGGCCAATTATACCTGCCTGGATGAAGGGAGGGAGAGAGGGATGAGGGGAGAGTGAGTGAGTGAGTGAAGGGAGAGAGTGATGAGGGGAGAGTGAGTGAAGGAAGGGAGGGATGAGGGGAGAGTGAGTGAAAGAAGGGAGGGATGAGGGGAGAGGAATGATGAGAGAGTGGGTGGAGGGAGGGAGAGAGATGAGGGGAGTGTGTGAAGGGAGGGAGCGGGGGAAGGGATAGAGGGATGAGGGGAGCGTGTGTAGGGAGGGAGAGGGATGACGGAGTGTGGAGGGAGGGAGAGGAATGAGGGGAGGGAGCGGGGGGGATAGAGGGATGAGGGGAGTGTGTGAAGGGAGGGAAACGGATGAGGGATAGGCAGGGAGAGAGGGATGACGGAGTGTGGAGGGAGGGAGAGGAATGAGGGGAGGGAGCGGGGGGGGGATAGAGGGATGAGGGGAGTGTGTGAAGGGAGGGAAACGGATGAGGGATAGGCAGGGAGAGAGGGATGACGGAGTGTGGAGGGAGGGAGAGGAATGAGGGGAGGGAGCGGGGGGGGGATAGAGGGATGAGGGGAGTGTGTGAAGGGAGGGAAACGGATGAGGGATAGGCAGGGAGAGAGGGATGACGGAGTGTGGAGGGAGGGAGAGGAATGAGGGGAGGGAGCGGGAGGGGATAGAGGGATGAGGGGAGTGTGTGAAGGGAGGGAAACGGATGAGGGAATAGAGTGAAGGGAGAGAGAGGGATGAGGGGGGAGAGAGTGATGAGGGGAGAGTGATGAGGGATAGGCAGGGAGAGAGGGATGAGGGGGGAGAGAGGGATGAGGGGAGGGAGGGAGAGAGGGATGAGGGGGGAGAGAGGGATGAGGGGAGAGAGAGTGATGAGGGGAGAGTGATGAGGGATAGGCAGGGAGAGAGGGATGAGGGGGGAGAGAGGGATGAGGGGAGGGAGGGAGAGAGGGATGAGGGGGGAGAGAGGGATGAGGGGAGAGAGAGTGATGAGGGGAGAGTGATGAGGGATAGGCAGGGAGAGAGGGATGAGGGGGGAGAGAGGGATGAGGGGAGGGAGGGAGAGAGGGATGAGGGGAGAAGGATGAGGGGAGGGAGAGTGAATGGCGGGAGGGAGGGAGAGAAGGATGAGGGGAGGGAGAGAGGGATGAGGGGAGGGAGGGAGAGAGGGATGAGGGGGGAGAGAGGGATGAGGGGAGGGAGAGTGAATGGCGGGAGGGAGGGAGAGAAGGATGAGGGGAGGGAGAGAGGGATGAGGGGAGGGAGGGAGAGAGGGATGAGGGGAGAGAGTGAATGGCGGGAGGGAGGGAGAGAAGGATGAGGGGAGGGAGAGAGGGATGAGGGGAGGGAGGGAGAGAGGGATGTGGGGGGAGAGAGGGATGAGGGGGGAGAGAGTGAATGGCGGGAGGGAGGGAGAGAAGGATGAGGGGAGGGAGAGAGGGATGAGGGGAGAGAGGGATGAGGGGAGAGAGTGAATGTCAGTTTAGTGAGTTTTCATTCTTTGGGATGAGTTTGTTCTCATTTTTATCTTATTTAAACCATTCAACCACAAAGCAACATACTTGTATTTCTGGGACACACTCTTTTACCACCCCATGGACACATTGCTATAAATAACCTTGCCTGCCATGGTTTTCTTCACAGACAGATAGTGTTACAGCAAGTGCTATGGAGGTGCTATGAGGGAGATGCTGCTAGGTAGGTTTCTTTGCAATTTGTCACAGAGAAAGCACTGGCTGGAATGCATATAGAGAAATTACAGGGAAAATTACTCTGTTTTAGAGAAAGTGGCTGTAGGGCAGGCATCGTGGTGACTCAGTAAGGAACCCAGACAGCCGCTGAGCCCCCTGGTAGTGAGCTGAGTCTTCAGGACCTGGTCGTGTAGTAATCAGGCTGTTCTGGAGTCTGTTGTTGTTAATATTAGGAGTAGCAGTCATCACAGTTGCAGCCCAGATCCCATCAAATTATTCACAAAGAGTCTCAGAGTAGGAGTGTTGATCTAGGATCAGTTTTGCCGTAATGAATAAGATTGCATGGACATGGGTTCCTGATCCTACTCTTAGATGCCGTGTGAATATGTGCCTTGATACTGTAAGGGGATCTGAGAGCCCCTCTAACAGGCAGCTAACTACTAACTACTAACCCATTGATACTGTGAGGTGATCTGAGAGCCCCTCTAACAGGCAGCTAACTACTAACTACTAACCCATTGATACTGTGAGGGGATCTGAGAGCCCCTCTAACAGGCAGCTAACTACTAACTACTAACTACTAACCCATTGATACTGTGAGGGGATCTGAGAGCCCCTCTAACAGGCAGCTAACTACTAACTACTAACTACTAACTACTAACCCATTGATACTGTGAGGTGATCTGAGAGCCCCTCTAACAGGCAGCTAACTACTAACTACTAACTACTAACTACTAACCCATTGATACTGTGAGGTGATCTGAGAGTCCCTCTAACAGGCAGCTAACTACTAACTACTAACTACTAACCCATTGATACTGTGAGGTGATCTGAGAGCCCCTCTAACAGGCAGCTAACTACTAACTACTAACTACTAACCCATTGATACTGTGAGGGGATCTGAGAGCCCCTCTAACAGGCAGCTAACTACTAACTACTAACTACTAACCCATTGATACTGTGAGGGGATCTGAGAGCCCCTCTAACAGGCAGCTAACTACTAACTACTAACTACTAACCCATTGATACTGTGAGGTGATCTGAGAGCCCCTCTAACAGGCAGCTAACTACTAACTACTAACCCGTTGATACTGTGAGGTGATCTGAGAGCTCCTTTAACAGGCAGCTAACTACTAACTACTAACCCATTGATACTGTGAGGTGATCTGAGAGCCCCTCTAACAGGCAGCTAACTACTAACTACTAACTACTAACCCATTGATACTGTGAGGGGATCTGAGAGCCCCTCTAACAGGCAGCTAACTACTAACTACTAACTACTAACCCATTGATACTGTGAGGTGATCTGAGAGCCCCTCTAACAGGCAGCTAACTACTAACTACTAACCCATTGATACTGTTTGGATGTTCTCATCGCTGTTACAATACATATCTAGTCATATCAGGGTATGGTGAGGAATCATTGTCATGTTGTTTTCATAGGAAAAGGTGTATGGCAATGTGTGAATCAAATGAATATGATGTGTTCTCAAAACACAAGGTGTAGTTAGCCTGGTCCTGGATCTGTTTGTGCTGTCTTGCCAACTGGGACCAGGCTACAGTGTTGACCCTGCTGTCACGCGTACTCCCTCTCTCCAGCGCTCAACGTTGCTGGTCTACTAATCACCGGCCCCGGCAACCGTCATTACACACACCTGGTTCCCATCATTACACACACCTGGTTCCCATCATTACACTCCCCTCCTCCCACCATTACACACACCTGGTTCCCATCATTACACACACCTGTACTTCATCATTACACACCTGGTCCCCATCGTTACACACACCTAGACTTCATCATTACACACACCTGCATGTCATCATTACACACACCTGGACTTCATCATTACACACAACTGGATGTCATCATTACACAAACCTGGTCCCCATCATTACACATACCTAGACTTCATCATTACACGCACCTGGATGTCATCATTACATACACCTGGTCCCCATCGTTACACACACCTGAACTTCATCATTACACACACCTGGATGTCATCATTACACACACCTGGTCCCCATCATTACACACACCTGGACTTCATCATTACACACACCTGGATGTCATCATTACACACACCTGGATGTCATCATTACACACACCTGGTCCCCATTATTATTCACACCTGGACTTCCTCATCACCTTGATTACCTTCCCTTTATTTAGCCCTCAGTAGCCTCAGTCATCAGGCAGTATTGGTTTGTTTTCATGTTCAGTACGCGGCTCCAGTTTTTTTTCTCCCATTTGCCTTGCATCTTTGTTATTAAACTCTCCTTCTGCACCTGCTTCCTGACTCCCTGTGTATACATGATACCTGCAGAAAGCTTTTCCACCTTTCTGGACTTGTGTTAAAGGATGTGTTACCTTGTCAGGTAAAGTTGTATTGGTTTGTTTCATAAGACTTTGATTCCCATAGATGTTTTGTTTGTCAGCGACGTGATGTAATATCTTAAATTGTTTAAGAAAGGCTTGGTTTGGGCCAACAATGATGATAATATGTGACTGACCACCTTGATTCAGTCTTAGGTAGCAAAATGTTTTTTGTTTTTTTACATTGGATAAAAGTAGAGACTCAGATAGAAAATGCACTGCAATTGAGGAACAATGGGAAAGTAATTCTGCTTTGAAAGTTGATAAACTTTTGAGAACCTACTTGAGAGCTTAGCTTTGTCTATACCCGTTCAGCATTGTTCACACCCTCTTAAGCCTTAGTCCCACCCATCTCTTTAAGGATTCACATGTGAGGCCATGTGGTAAACAAATGCTATATCACATAAAATCGATGTTTATTTGTCACATGCACAGGATACAGAAGGTGTAAACGGTACAGTTATAGTACTGGCATAGTAGCAATATCAAAAACAAAGTGTCCAGATAAAAATATTTTATAAATATTTGATTGTTATTTGATTACGGTTACCCGACACACTTGTCTACAATGATGGGTCATGTGAAAGAAATGCTATAACCACCCCCCAGCCACATCTAGCTAAGTGGACGAGTCACTATTGTCTAGACATCTACACAGGTTCATGAAATGCAATAGATGTCCGTAATCACCCCCCAGACACACCTGGCTAATTTGATGGGTCACGTAATAATCCGGCCGAAGTGGAGTCTTTTGTTTAGACGTCTAGCTAGCTAGCTAAACAATGAACTGGCATAACCCCAACTCAACCTACTACCAATCTGCAGGTAGCTAAATCTAACCAACTAGGTTCAATGTTAACTAGCTAATATTAGGCTATAACATGCAATGCAAATGGTTTTCTGATTCTAATAATATTACTACACAGATCATACATGTAATGTTAGCTAGCAAGCCAGCAACCCAACGTTTGCTAGCTAACTAACAGTATGCTTGAATTTGCAATAAAATGACTTTCTGACAAAATTAGAAACTTATCTGGAAAATGTAGCTAGACTCTTACCCGTATACATGGATGAAGGTGTCACGGCAGACTGGAACCATTTAACTCAGTTTTGTTTGTAGCTAAATCTTGTTTGGCCAGCTTCGTGTCAAGTCACTCCGGTTCACACTAACCATGGCGTGTGCAAAAAGTAGCCAATCACTTTTTCCTATTGATCTGTCGATAGCGCCTGCAAAATTCAGGGCATCAATGTTATTGAGAAAAGTAGCAAGGCTTTTGTAGTTCTCAATGGCTAACTTTCAAATGTTAAAACGGCATGGTAGAAAGGACTGTCAACACATACTGAGCAGCTCACGTTACAGACAGAAGCATGCTACATGGCAGACCAATCTAAATTCATCTCCCGGCATGTCCGGGAGATACATTATCCTAGCCAATCATGGCTAGTGGGAAGGTTCCTGTGTTTCTCCATGACTAAACCAACTAGGCTTGTAATTTAATTATTTGTATTTCTATTTATGGATGGAACACAAGTTTGTTATTAAAACTTCTTCGGGATCGGTGTCCCTTCCACGAGACGGTTGAGCTAGCGTAGGCTAATGCGATTAGCATGAAGTTGTAAGTAACAAGAAAAGTTCCAAGGACATAGACATATCTGATACTGGCAGAAAGCTTACATTCTTCTTAATCTAACTGCACTGTCCAGTTTACAGTAGCTATTACAATGAAATAATACCATGCTATTGTTTGAGGAGAGTGCATAAAGTTATTAATAAATATATTAGGCACATTTGGGCAGTCTTGATACAACATTTTTAACAGAAATGCACTGGTTTATTGGATCAGTCTAAAACTTTGCACATACACTGCTGCCATCTAGTGGACAAAATCTAAATTGCACCTGGGCTGGAATAATACATTATGGCCTTTCTCTTGCATTTCAAAGCTGATGGTACAAATAAAATACAACGGTTGGTTTCTTCTTTGTATTATCTTTTACCAGATTATACTCTGTTATATTCTCCTACATTCCTTTCACATTTCCACAAAGTTCAAAGTGTTTCCTTTCAAATGGTTCCAAGAATATGCATATCCTTGCTTCAGGGCCTGAGTTACAGGCAGTTCGATTTGGGTATGTCATTTTAGGCGAATATTGGAAAAAAAGGGTGTATCCTTAGGGCACATGAAAGTTGACATGTTCCAGAAGGCATTTCTGCAAAAAAATAATAAAGCATTTTGATTAGTGACGTGACGTGTAGTACGCCTAGTTTCCTGAAGCGAGTCACATATCCTAGACAACTCATGTAGACACACACATACACAACTAACACTAACCCTAACCCTAACACACACAACACTAACCCTAACACTAAACCCTCTAGAAATAGCCTTTTTCCTTATGGCGACTAACATAATGTCCCCAGTTGGTTAAATGTTATTAAGTATAGATAAACACACACACACACACACATACACACCCTTGCAGCACCATCACTAACACTGTAACATTGTGTGGCAGGAGCCAGAGCAGATACATATACCCAGCCACAGCCCAGCACTAAATGGCCTCATAGTTCTCCATAATGGAGACAATGGAGGCATATGTTCACATCGGATTATCACACTCCAACAGCATAGAGGATATGACAGGGGAAAGGGAGGGAGGGGACAAAATGAAGGGGCTGAGATAGAGACGTGGTCTTCAGGCCCCTCCAGGTCTGCGTCCAAAACAACACCCTATTCCCTATAAAGTGGACTATTTTTGACTAGAGCCCCGTGGACCCTGATTAAAAGTACTGCAAGGTAGGGAGTAGGCTGCCATTGGAGACGCAGCCCAGGAGTTGCTGCTGCGCCCCAGTTCTGTCGGGCGGTAGATTCCACAAGGATGAATAATTGGGCTACAGCATTACGAGGTCTTCTTGGCAGATGGTGGAGCCGAGAACATCACCCTATTTATGAACCAGACCAAACCCCCTTTAGACCAGCGATTGAAACCAGGTCGAAAACACCAGGTCCCCTTGTGCCTTCAGAAAGTATCCAGACACCTTGACTTTTTCCACATTTTGTTACGTTACGGCCTTATTCTAAAATGGATTAAGGAGTTGTTTTCCCCTCATCATTCTAAACACAATACCCCATAATGACATCACAATACCCCATAATGACTAAGCAAAAACAGGTTGTTAGAATATTTTGCTAATTTATATAATTTTTTTAAAGGAAATATCACATAAGTGTTCAGACCTTGAACTTAGTACTTTGTTGAAGCACCTTTGGCAGCGATTACAACCTTGAGTCTTCTTGGGTATGACGCTACAAGCTTGGCACACCTGTCTTTGGGGAGTTTCTCCCATTTCTTCTCTGCAGATCCTCTCAAGCTCTGTCAGGTTGGATGGTGAGCGTTGCTGCACAGATATTTTCAGGTCTCTCCAGAAATGTTCGATTGGGGCCCCTCAAGGACATTCAGAGACTTGTCCCGAAGCCACTGCTGCGTTGTCTTGGCTGTGTGCTTAGGGTCGTTGTCCTGTTGGAAGGTGAACCTTTCACCCAACATGACGTTCTGAGCGCTCTGGAGCAGGTTTTCATCAAGGATCTCTCTGTACTTTGCTCTGTTCATCTTTGCCTCGATCCTGACTAGTCTACCAGTCCATGCCGCTGAAAAACATCCCTACAGCATGATGCTGTCACCACCATAATTGCAAAAGGGTTTTTTAATGATCAATTTGACTTTTAAAATGATAAACTTGGATTAGCTAACACAATTGGAACACAGGAGTGGTTGTTGCTGATAATGGGCCTCTGTACGCCTATGTAGATATTCCATAAAAAAATCTGCCGTTTCCAGCTACAATAGTCATTTACAACATTAACAATGTCTACACTGTATTTCTGATCAATTTTATGTTATTTAATGGACCAAAAATTATTTAATTTTTTTCAAAAACAAGGGCATTTCTAAGTGACTTCAAACTTTTGAACGGTAGTGTGTATATGTGTGTGTGTGTATGTATAAATATATATATATATACAGTTGAAGTCGGAAGTTTACATACACCTTAGCCAAATACATTTAAACTCAGTTTTTCACACTTCCTGACATTTAATCCTATACAATTTCCCTGTCTTAGGTCAATTAGGATCACTACTTTATTTTAAGAATGTGAAATGTCAGAATAATAGTAGAGAAAATGATTTATTTCAGCTTTTATTTCTTTCATCACATTCCCAGTGGGTCAGAACTTCACATACACTCAATAAATATTTGGGAGCATTGCCTTTAAATTGTTTAACTTCTTTGGGCTGCAGGGGCAGTATTGAGTAGCTCTGATTAAGGGTGCCCATTTCAAACGGCCTCGTACTCAATTCTTGCTCGTACAATATGCATATTATTGTTATTATTGGATAGAAAACACTCTCTAGTTTCTATAGCCGTTGGAATTTTGTCTCTGAGTGAAACACAGCTCCTTCTACAGCACTTTTCCTGACAGGGAGTCAAATTTCAGAAATCTTGGCCCCTGATCTGGGGTCGGTTTTAAGGTCCCTGTAAATGCTATGAGGATACAAACACTGCTTACGTCTTCCCCTGGATGTCAGTACGTGGTGACGCTTTGAATGGAGTCGATTGCGCAATCATGGCCTGTATAAAACAAGAAATACCGGAAGTACCGTTCTTTTCCTGCTGCGCCTGACGCACGATGTACGTTGGACCTGCTCTCTTTCCAAGCTTGGGTTTAGCCAGTAATATTTCGCCGGTCATGTTTTTACTCGTTAGAGGTGTTAAAAACATCATAAGGTAGTTAATTTAAACCGTTTTATAGCAATTTATATCCGTTTAGTGCGATTTTGAGGCAGTTCTATGTGATGCTCTTTGAAGCTTTGGGCACGTTTCGGGGTCCCGGTCGAACGTTAGTGGGCATTTCGACGGACAGAGGACATCTTTCGACCAAAAGAAGATTAGACCCAAGAAAGGATACATTGCCCAAGATTCTGATGGAAGATCACCTCACAGTAAGAAATATTTAATATGATAAATCGTTGTTCTGTCGAAAAATTTTAAACGCATATTCCGCCATTTTGTTTGGTATAGCTTCGCTTGGCGAACCCTGTATTGCACAGTAAGGATAATTTTAGAAATGTAATTCAGCGATTGCATTAAGAACTAATTTGTCTTTCGATTCCTGTCAACCCTGTATTTTTTAGTCAAGTATATGATTAGCTATTGATTAAACTAGATCACTCTGAAAGATGGCGACCGACATTTTCAGGCTTGGTTTGCTACTATTTTCATTGTATAACCACGGTTTTTTATGGCTAAATATGCACATTTTCGAACAAACTCTATATGTATGTTGTAATATGATGTTACAGGAGTGTCATCGGAAGAATTCTGAGAAGGTTAGTGAAAAAATTAATATATTTTGGCGATGATAACGATATCGCTCTCTTTGGCTTGAATTCATGCTGGGGTAACGTTTGCATATGTGGTATGCTAATATAACGATTTATTGTGTTTTCGCTGTAAAACACTTAGAACATCTGAAATATTGTCTGAATTCACAAGATCTGTGTCTTTCCATTGCTGTGAGCTGTATATTTTTATGAAATGTTTTATGATGAGTAAATTGGTAAAACACGTTGCTCTCTGTAGTAATTCTAGTCGAGTTGTGATGGTGGGTGCAATTGTAAACTATGATTTCTACCTGAAATATGCACATTTTTCTAACAAAACCTATCCTATACAATAAATATGTTATCAGACTGTCATCTGATGAGGGTTTTTCTTGGTTAGTGGCTATCAATATCTTTATTTGGCCGAATTGGTGATAGCTAGTGGTGGAGAGAAAAAATGGTGGACAAAGAAAAATGGTGTATTTTGCTAACGTGGTTAGCTAATAGATTTACATATTGTGTCTTCCCTGTAAAACATTTTAAAAAACAGAAATGATGGGTTTATTCACAAGATCTGTATCTTTCATCTGGTGTCTTGGACTTGTGATTTAATGATATTTAGATGCTACTATTTAATTGTGACGCTATGCTAGCGATGCTAATCAGTGTGGGGGGGGGGTGGGGGGATGTTGTCATAGGTGTACCGATATCGGGCTTGCAGCTTGGGTCAAACGTTTTGGGTAGCCTTCCACAAGCTTCCCACAATAAGTTGGGTGAATTTTGGCCCATTCCTCCTGACAGAGCTGGTGTAACTGAGTCAGGTTTTTAGGTCTCCTTGCTCGCACACACTTTTTCAGTTCTGCCCACAGATTTTCTATAGGATTGAGGTCAGGGCTTTGTGATGGCCACTCCAATACCTTGACTTTGTTGTCCTTAAGCCATTTTGCCACAAGTTTGGAAGTATGCTTGGGGTCATTGTCCATTTGAAAGACCGATTTGCGACCAAGCTTTAACTTCCTGACTGATGTCTTGATGTTGCTTCAATATATCCACATAATTTTAATTCCTCATGATGCCATCCATTTTGTGAAGTGCACCAGTCACTCCTGCAGCAAAGCACTCCCACAATATGATGCTGCCACCCCCGTGCTTCACAGTTGGGATGGTGTTCTTCGGCTTGCAAGCCTCCCCCTTTTTCCTCCAAATATAACGATGGTCATTATGGCCAAACAGTTATATTTTTGTTTCATCAGACATTTCTCCAAAAAGTACAATCTTTGTCCCCATGTGCAGTTGCAAACCGTTGTCTGGCTTTTTTATGGCAGTTTTGGAGCAGTGGCTTCTTCCTTGCTGAGCGGCCTTTCAGGTTTTGTCGATATAGGACTTGTTTTACTGTGGATATAGATACGTTTGTACCTGTTTCCTCCAGCATCTTCACAAGGTCAGAACGCGTCTTCTTCCTGAGCGGTATGACGGCTGCGTGGTCCCATGGTGTTTATACTTGTGTACTATAGTTTGTACAGATGAACGTGGTACCTTCAGGCATTTGGAAATTGCTCCCAAGGATGAACCAGACTTGTGGAGGTCTGCAACTTTTTTTCCTGAGGTCTTGGCTAATTTCTTTTGATTTTCCCATGATGTCAAGCAAAGAGGCACTGAGTTCGAAGGTAGGCCTTGAAATACATCCACAGGTACACCTCCAATTGACTCAAATTATGTCAAGTAGCCTATCAGAAGCTTCTAAAGCCATGACATCATTTTCTGGAATTTTCCAAGCTGTTTAAAGGCACACAGTCAACTAAGTGTATGTAAACTTCTGACCCACTGGAATTGTGATACATTGAATTATAAGTGAAATAATCTGTCTGTAAACAATTGTTGGAACAATTACTTGTGTCATGCACAAAGTAGATGTCCTAACCGACTTGCCAAAACTATAGTTTGTTAACAAGAAATTTGTGGGGTGGTTGAAAAACGAGGTTTAATGACTCCAACCTAAGTGTATGTAAACTTCCGACCTCAACTGTAAAATATATATATATATACAATATGTATATTTTTTTTGTGGGGGGGGGGGGGGGCATAAAACACTGAAATTGTCACTTTCTGATCTTAGTTCCTTTTTTATGTATTTTTTTTTTTTTTTTTTTTTATGTATTTTTTTATTTATTTATTTTTTTTTTTTTTTTGGGGGGTGGATCAGCTTAATATTGCGGAAAGAATGTTGCTTCCAATGTAATTGTCTGCATCATTTCCAATCCCCCATATTTTTTGGGGTAAATATATATATCCATTCACGTATGCATACATATACACATATATACATACACATACCTACATAGACAAACATACTTTTTTAAAGAGTATACCTTTATTATTATTCCCCGCAAACCCTACCACCGATCCCCCAATTGGAGTAAACTGATAAACATTTCTGTTTTTACCTTCAATTTATACATCTTATACACATTTTACAGACACAGTCTACTTTATAATAGTTCTCTCTTGTTTGTTCTTAGTCCTTCCTCTATTTCTGTTGTCCATCCAGTTTGATTTCCACTTGTAACTGTGCTATTTCACGATAGCTCCGCACCTATACACATTTCACAGATCCCGTATGCCCTACATTGTTTATCTTGTTATTAGTCCCACCCTTCAGCTCCACTCAACCTTTCCCATCTATCTTCCAACATCATCCATTTCGGATTTTTATTTGCCATATATTTTTCAACTGTGCTGTGATGCTTCACAAAAGATTTGAATCTTCCTATTCTCATAGCTTCCACGGATTGTAAATTAAAAATAAACATTTTTGCTAAAATAATTATTATATTATTGATTGATTGACTATGGCTTTTCAAATCCCCCAGTATTGCTATCTGTAGCGTTAGTTCTACGCAAATGTTGCAATTCTTCAACCATTCCTGGACCTGTGACCAAAAACGAGCTACATGCGGACAATACCAAAATAAATGGTCTAATGACTCTGCCTCCTCACAGCAGAATCTACAGAGCTGGGAAGATTGTATCCCCCATATATATAACATTCTATTAGTTGCAAGAATTTTGTACAATAATTTAAATTGAAAAATTCGAAGTTTTGAATCCGGCGTTGTTTTGCGTATCAATTCATACACCATGTGCCATGGAATGGGTACATCGAAAATCTCTTCCCAACTATTTTGCAATTTATATGGCACAGCTGTAAGTTTTTTGGTCCTTAAATGAAATTGGTATATGTTTTTATTTATCACACTTTTCTTTAACCATTTATGTTCTTTAATATAAGGCCGACATACAAGTTCCTTACTTTTATCCCCTTCCACCTGCCTCTTCCATTTTTGTGGTAATGCTGCAATTAATTGGTTGTAATTTTGGGTAGAGCAGACATTTCCATATGTCTGCGTTAGCTGCATGTGTGACATTACTCCACCAGTCCTATTTATGATATCATTCACAAAAATTATACCTTTTTTAAACATTTCTTCGATAAATACAGTTTTTTTATCAATTACTATATTTGAATTTAACCACAAGATTTGTTGTACTATTTGTTCCGTCCTTTCAGGTGGATTAAACTGAAATTGCAACCAACTTTCTAAGGCTTGCTTAAAAAATAAAGATATTTTGGAGATTATTTCCTTTTCAAGCAACCGAAAGTGAGCAAGTGTAATCTGAATAAAGGGAAAAAGGCCCTTCTTGAACATAGGATGAGACATTCGTACCAATCTACTAGAGAACCAGTTTGGATTTAAGTATAACTTTTGTATGACTGATGCCTTTAGTGAGAGGTCTAATGCTTTAATATTTAATAATTTCTGCCCTCCGAATTCATATTCGTTATATAAATAGGCCCTTTTAATTTTATCTGGCTTGCCGTTCCAAATAAAATTGAATATTTTTTGTTCATATAATTTAAAAAGCAGGTCACTAGGTGTAGGCAAAACCATAAGCAAATAGGTAAACTGTGATATGATTAAAGAGTTAATCAGGGTGATTTTCCCACAAATAGACAGGTATTTTCCTTTCCATGGTAGCAAGATCTTATCTATTTTTGCTAAATTTCTATAAAAATTTATTGGAGTGAGATCATTTCTTTCTTTTGGGATTTGTATACCGAGTATGTCCACATCACCGTCAGACCATTTAATTGGTAAACTACATGGCAATGTAAAATGTGTATTTTTTAGTGATCCAATACGTAATATGGTACATTTATCATAATTTGGTTTTAATCCAGAGAGGATAGCAAATATATCTAGATCCTCTAAGAGGCCGTGGAGAGATTCTAGTTGTGGTTTTAAAAGAAAACATGAATCATCAGCGTACAATGACACCTTAGTTTTTAGGCCCTGGATTTCTAATCCCTTAATATTAATGTTTGATCTAATTTTAACAGCTAACATTTCGATGGCAATAATAAATAGATATGCCGATAGTGGACAACCTTGTTTTACTCCTCTAGATAGTTTAAAACTTTCTGAGATGTAGCCATTATTTACTATTTTACACCTAGGGTTACTATACATAATTTTTACCCATTTTATAAGAGATTCCCCAAAATTGAAATATTCTAGGCATTTATATATAAACTCCAGTCGTACTTTATCAAAAGCCTTTTCAAAATCAGCTATGAAAACTAGGCCTGGTGTCCCCGATATTTCATAGTGTTCTATTGTTTCCAGTACTTGCCTTATATTATCTCCAATGTATCGTCCATGTAAAAAACCTGTCTGATTAGGATGAATAATATCTGACAAAACTTTTTTTATTCTATGCGCCAAGCATTTTGCTAGGATTTTTGCATCACAACACTGAAGTGTAAGAGGTCTCCAATTTTTTAAATGGACTGGATCTTTATATATACCACTTGGGTCCTGTTTCAGTAATAATGATATCACACCTTCTTGTTGCGTGTCTGATAATCTATCATTTATATAGGAGTGGTTAAAACAAGCTAATAATGGTCCTTTGAGTATATCAAAAAAATGTTTGTATACTTCCACTGGTATGCCATCCAGTCCTGGAGTTTTCCCATCCTTAAAGGCCCCAATTGCATCAAGTAGTTCCTCCTCTGTAATTAGGCCTTCACATGAGTCTTTCTGTACAGATGTTAATTTTACATTATTATTAGGGAAAAAATCCATACAATTAGTTTCAGTTAGTGGAGATGGAGGAGCCTATGTATTTATTTTAGTTTGGTCAGGGCGTGAGTTGGGGTGGGCATTCTATGTTGTTTTTCTATGTTTTGTTCTGTGGGTTATATTTCTAGGTGTTTGGCCTGGTGTGGTTCCCAATCAGAGGCAGCTGTTTATCATTGTCTCTGATTGGGAGCCATATTTAGGTAGCCTGTTTTTCATTGTGTGTTGTGGGTGATTGTTTTCTGTTTAGTGTATGTTCACCTGGCAGAACTGTTTCATTTTCGTTTTTCCTTGTTGTTGTTTTGTGTAGTGTTCAGTTTTAATTAAATATGACGAACACTTACCACGCTGCATTTTGGTCCTCCTCTCCTTCCACCAATGAGAATTGAAACAGAAATACGCTAGCAAATCAGCTCGGAGGGATTAAAATTTTGGAATTCTGTTCCGAGATATTCCCACTGATAATAGAGACATATACAGTATGTGATCATATTCAAATGTAAGGAAGTTTTGAAATTATTATGTTTTAGTCAAATATTATATCTGTTTGGGGTTCTTGCATTCAATTTGCACTCTACAAATTATTTGTAATTATGTTCCGGCCCCCTGACCATCCACACAAGAAAAAATGTGGGAAAAATATAGGGAATATGGAATAAGGTCACTGGTCAAAAGTAGTGGACGATATAGGGTGACTGGTCAAAAGTAGTACACTATATAGGGAATAGGGTGCCATTTCAGACCCAGCCTAGTCTGTCTCATTGAGAAATCTGGACCCCCCCCACTACACTGCAGTACCATAGCCCAGATGTAGAATGATAGACCTGGACTGCATCTGAAATGGCAGCCTATTCCCTCAACTTATTGTAGTTCTGTGGCCCAGCTATATTAGTCAAATCCCCCTGTCATAGCCCGGAGCTTAGTGTGAAGTTGAAACAGAATTCCCCTGGTGTAGGTTTACACCAGGCAGCTTCCTCTGGGCAGGTGGTCAATAAATATGTCCTTGCTCCTTAGATCAGTATCACATGTGATTCATCAAAACCTAGGGATTCTGGGAGGTCAGTGGGTTTGAGGGCCGCAGGGCCGTCTGTGTGTGGCTCTGGGAGGGGGACTGCTGGTGAACAAAGGGGTATGATGGGGTGAGGAATGGAGAAGTAGAGGGGGAGGAAGAGGGAGTAGAAGAGGTTTGAGTGACTTTGGGGACTGTGGTCACACCTGTTAGTGGCTTAGGATGGATGCCATGCAGCTTTGTGAAACTAAGCTACTGGAACTGGAAGGAAGCCTTGAGTTAAGCTTGAATACAGTACACCAGCACTGCATACGGGGTCAGATACAGTAACAACACACTCAAAATACAGTTACTTTCCTGCAACTTGATAGAGCAGCATCACCAATTCATACTGAGACAAATGCTAATACTGCCCTTTTAAACTGATTCCCTCCTACCAGGATAACCCACAAATGGCTCCTTATTAACCAGCCCAGATATAGAGCAGTTTAATGGTGCGTCCATCCAGTTCAATAGACAGATAACGTCTTTCTGTGTATTTGACCATGTGCTGGTTCTCTGTGTTCACCAGAGAGAGAGCCAGTGTGGTGCAGAGGTCCAGCCAGGCTGGAGGATCCCCTGGGGCAGAGGGAGGCTGTGTTCTTAATGACACCCTATTCCGCCAGTACTTTTGACCAGTGAATAGGGTGCATGTAGGGAATAAGGTGCCATTTGGGACGCAAACAGAGACTGTGTCCTTCAGAAGAGATCATCTTCAGCTGACTGTGCAGCAGCCAAGGCCCCTCTTTCCCCCCTCTTTCCCCCCTCTTTCCCCCCTCTTTCCCCCCTGTCTTTTCCCCCCTCTTTCCCCCTGTCTTTCCCCCCTCTTTCCCCCTGTCTTTTCCCCCTGTCTTTCCCCCCTCTTTCCCTCTGTCTTTTCCCCCTGTCTTTTCCCCCAGTCTTTTCCCCCAGTCTTTTCCCCACTCTTTCTTCCTTCTTTCCCCTGTCACCCCCCCCCCCCCCCCCCCCCCCCCCATCTGTTCCATCTCTTCCCTTTCTCTTCCTCCTGTCGTCCCTCTCTACCCATGGCAACTGTCAGCTCAGGGATAGGGTGTGTAACAGAGGAGCTTCAGTACAGCACACAAGCACTGGGTCGGATACAGTAACAACACAAGCACTGTATACAGGGTCGGATACAGTAACAACACAAGCACTGTATACAGGGTCGGATACAGTAACAACACAAGCACTGTATACAGGGTCGGATGCAGTAACAACACAAGCACTGTATACAGGGTCGGATACAGTAACAACACAAGCACTGTATACAGGGTCGGATACAGTAACAACACAAGCACTGTATACAGGGTCGGATACAGTAACAACACAAGCACTGGGTCGGATACAGTAACAACACAAGCACTGTATACAGGGTCGGATACAGTAACAACACAAGCACTGTATACAGGGTCGGATACAGTAACAACACAAGCACTGTATACAGGGTCGTATACAGTAACAACACAAGCACTGTATACAGGGTCGGATACAGTAACAACACAAGCATAAACACTCACACACACTTTTCTGCAATATGATAAAGTGGTATCATCAATTCATACTGAGAAAAATGCAACTACTGCACTTACAAACCATTTTTACACAATGGGTGTGTGACAGAGGATGATAGTCCTTCAGGATAGAGGATGGTAGTCCTCCAGGATAGAGGATGGTAGGTCCTTCAGGATAGAGGATGGTAGGTCCTCCAGGATAGAGGATGGTAGGTCCTCCAGGATAGAGGATGGTAGTCCTCCAGGATAGAGGATGGTGGTCCTTCAGGATAGAGGATGGTAGGTCCTTCAGGATAGAGGATGGTAGTCCTCCAGGATAGAGGATGGTAGTCCTCCAGGATAGAGGATAGTAGTCCTCCAGGATAGAGGATGGTAGTCCTCCAGGATAGAGGATAGTAGTCCTCCAGGATAGAGTATGGTAGTCTTCCAGGATAGAGGATGGTAGGTCCTTCAGGATAGAGGATGGTAGGTCCTCCAGGATAGAGGATGGTAGGTCCTCCAGGATAGAGGATGGTAGGTCCTCCAGGATAGAGGATGGTAGTCCTCCAGGATAGAGGATGGTGGTCCTTCAGGATAGAGGATGGTAGTCCCCCCGGATATAGGATGGTAGCCCTCCAGGAGAGAGGAGAGGATGGTGGTCGTCCAGGATAGAGGAGAGGATGGTGGTCCTCCAGGTTTAGAGGAGAGGATGTTAGTCCTCCAGGATAGAGGAGAGGCTGGTAGTTGTCAAGACATTGCCCTCTTTGGGTACAGAGAGCACCATCCCCCTCTCTCTGTCTCCTACATTCAGGCTGCTGCGACCTCAGGTTGTACATTCCTGGAGGAGATTATCTCCTCATGGCCACAGTATAGAGAGAGAGTGAGTTTTCATAGAGAGAACTAAGGAATTTCTTCCACCTGACAGAACTGGAGGTCCAAACGACATTTATGTTCTGGAGAAGGTATAAAAGATCGGTGAAGAATCCAGCTAAGAACTGGTCCGTTTGGTACAATTTTGTGAAACTCATGAGAGACAATACGGCCACATTACCATAACGTTGTTTATACAATAGCCTCAGATATGAGGCTTACATCTAATTGTTGTATACGATGAATGAGTGAGGATGGTACTGTTTGTGAAAGTGTGTAATGTGATTTTGGACTGTTTAATGAAGGAAACTCCAATTCCCTTTGGAGTTTAACTAAATCAAAGGACCGCCCATGAGCACAGTTATGGTCGGGTGTCCTGGGACAGGCCTTTTCTGCTCTTCCAAATAAAACCCCCACCCGGGTTTTCTATCACCAGACCAGCTTACCTCGATAACGAGAGGGCCAAGGTTTGAGTAGAGACCATAAACCTGAGTATAAGCTAAGGTTTGAGTAGATGGCTGAATCTTTTAACCATACCACGTGGTTAAACTCTTAGACTATCGATACCGACAGAATAAGAACAAGTCTTTGATATTAATTACTAGTCTGCAGCTAGGAATTCGGTATCATTGAACGCGAAGACCGACAACCGCCGAAACATCTATTCTATAACGACATGAATGAATGTCACTCTGAACTAACCATTCTAACCACGACAGAGAGAGGGCGGACAAACTCTCCAACAGAAACAAACTTTTCAACAGAGATCCCGACGACACACTGAGCGTAAATATATTGATTGATTGCAATTATTCCCGAATGAGTGAGCGTTCATGTGCAAAGGATTAGCATTTCAATTGTTATAATTATCAACTTTGTAGTGTCTCATCTCAGTCGACCCCCACTTCCTTTTTGTCCACTAAGCCGCGATGCCGGTTTAGCCCACTAGGGAAACTCCGTTATCATTTCCTTGTAACTATCTACTGTTTGTTTATGCATTTCTGTGAATTACTTAGTTAGTAAATAAATGATTTAAGACAATTGATGTATGGATGACTCATAGTGAAGACTGGGTTCGTGCAGATAACCAACAATTTACGACGTTTGGAATGAGACTAACATGAGGTAAATAATAATTCATTAATTCGAGGACTAAGTGATCAGATATACAAATATCTGAAAGTTATATTAGGAAAATTATAACTTTAAAATCTGAATATTTTCCTTGGTGCCCCGATTTCCTAGTTAATTACAGTTACATGATTAATCAGTTTAATCGCGTAATAATAATTACAGAGAGTTATTTGATAAAGAAAAGTCTTCCGTTTTAGAGATGCCAAAGACACGACATAGTCCTCCAGGTTTAGAGGAGAGGATGGTAGTCCTCCAGGATAGAGGAGAGGCTGGTAGTCCTCCAGGATAGAGGAGAGGATGGTAGTCCTCCAGGATAGAGGAGAGGATGGTAGTCCACCAGGATAGAGGAGAGGCTGGTAGTCCTCCAGGATAGAGGAGAGGATGGTAGTCCTCCAGGAGAGAGGAGAGGATGGTAGTCCTCCAGGATAGAGGAGAGGCTGGTAGTCCCCCAGGATAGAGGAGAGGATGGTAGTCCTCCAGGATAGAGGAGAGGATGGTAGTCCTCCAGGATAGAGGAGAGGCTGGTAGTCCTCCAGGATAGAGGAGAGGATGGTGGTCCTCCAGGATAGAGGAGAGGATGGTAGTCCTCCAGGATAGAGGAGAGGATGGTAGTCCTCCAGGATAGAGGAGAGGCTGGTAGTCCTCCAGGATAGAGGAGAGGCTGGTAGTCCTCCAGGATAGAGGAGAGGCTGGTAGTCCTCCAGGATAGAGGAGAGGATGGTAGTCCTCCAGGATAGAGGAGAGGATGGTAGTCCTCCAGGATAGAGAAGAGGCTGGTAGTCCTCCAGGATAGAGGAGAGGCTGGTAGTCCTCCAGGATAGAGGAGAGGATGGTAGTCCTCCAGGATAGAGGAGAGGATGGTAGTCCTCCAGGAGAGAGGAGAGGATGGTGGTCCTCCAGGATAGAGGAGAGGATGGTAGTCCTCCAGGATAGAGGAGAGGCTGGTAGTCCTCCAGGATAGAGGAGAGGATGGTGGTCCTCCAGGATAGAGGAGAGGATGGTAGTCCTCCAGAATAGAGGAGAGGATGGTAGTCCTCCAGGATAGAGGAGAGGATGGTAGTCCTCCAGGATAGAGGAGAGGATGGTAGTCCAACAGAAACAAACTTTTCAACAGAGATCCCGACGACACACTGAGCGTAAATATATTGATTGATTGCAATTATTCCCGAATGAGTGAGCGTTCATGTGCAAAGGATTAGCATTTCAATTGTTATAATTATCAACTTTGTAGTGTCTCATCTCAGTCGACCCCCACTTCCTTTTTGTCCACTAAGCCGCGATGCCGGTTTAGCCCACTAGGGAAACTCCGTTATCATTTCCTTGTAACTATCTACTGTTTGTTTATGCATTTCTGTGAATTACTTAGTTAGTAAATAAATGATTTAAGACAATTGATGTATGGATGACTCATAGTGAAGACTGGGTTCGTGCAGATAACCAACAATTTACGACGTTTGGAATGAGACTAACATGAGGTAAATAATAATTCATTAATTCGAAGACTAAGTGATCAGATATTCAAATATCTGAAAGTTATATTAGGAAAATTATAACTTTATAATCTGAATATTTTCCTTGGTGCCCCGATTTCCTAGTTAATTACAGTTACATGATTAATCAGTTTAATCGCGTAATAATAATTACAGAGAGTTATTTGATAAAGAAAAGTCTTCCGTTTTAGAGATGCCAAAGACACGACATAGTCCTCCAGGTTTAGAGGAGAGGATGGTAGTCCTCCAGGTTTAGAGGAGAGGATGGTAGTCCTCCAGGATAGAGGAGAGGCTGGTAGTCCTCCAGGATAGAGGAGAGGCTGGTAGTCCTCCAGGATAGAGGAGAGGATGGTAGTCCTCCAGGATAGAGAAGAGGCTGGTAGTCCTCCAGGATAGAGGAGAGGATGGTAGTCCTCCAGGATAGAGGAGAGGCTGGTAGTCCTCCAGGATAGAGGAGAGGATGGTGGTCCTCCAGGATAGAGGAGAGGATGGTGGTCCTCCAGGATAGAGGAGAGGATGGTAGTCCTCCAGGATAGAGGAGAGGATGGTAGTCCTCCAGGATAGAGGAGAGGATGGTAGTCCTCCAGGATAGAGAAGAGGATGGTAGTCCTCCAGGCATCCTCCAGGTTTAGAGGAGAGGATGGTAGTCCTCCAGGATAGAGGAGAGGATGGTAGTCCTCCAGGTTTAGAGGAGAGGATGGTGGTCCTCCAGGAGAGAGGAGAGGATGGTAGTCCTTCAGGATAGAGGAGAGGATGGTAGTCCTCCAGGTTTAGAGGAGAGGATGGTAGTCCTCCAGGATAGAGGAGAGGATGGTAGTCCTCCAGGATAGAGGAGAGGATGGTAGTCCTCCAGGATAGAGGAGAGGATGGTAGTCCTCCAGGTTTAGAGGAGAGGATGGTAGTCCTCCAGGTTTAGAGGAGAGGATGGTGGTCCTCCAGGAGAGAGGAGAGGATGGTAGTCCCCCAGGTTTAGGGGAGAGGCTGGTAGTCCTCCAGGATAGAGGAGAGGATGGTAGTCCTCCAGGAGAGAGGAGAGGATGGTAGTCCTCCAGGATAGAGGATGGTAGTCCTCCAGGATAGAGGAGAGGATGGTAGTCCTCCAGGTTTAGAGGAGAGGATGGTGGTCCTCCAGGAGAGAGGAGAGGATGGTAGTCCCCCAGGTTTAGGGGAGAGGCTGGTAGTCCTCCAGGATAGAGGAGAGGATGGTAGTCCTCCAGGAGAGAGGAGAGGATGGTAGTCCTCCAGGATAGAGGATGGTAGTCCTCCAGGATAGAGGATGGTAGTCCTCCAGGATAGAGGAGAGGATGGTAGTCCTCCAGGATAGAGGAGAGGATGGTAGTCCTCCAGGATAGAGGAGAGGATGGTAGTCCTCCAGGAGAGAGGAGAGGATGGTAGTCCTCCAGGAGAGAGGAGAGGCTGGTAGTCCTCCAGGATAGAGGAGAGGATGGTAGTCCTCCAGGATAGAGGAGAGGATGGTAGTCCTCCAGGAGAGAGGAGAGGATGCTAGTCCTCCAGGAGAGAGGAGAGGCTGGTAGTCCTCCAGGAGAGAGGAGAGGATGGTAGTCCTTCAGGCATCCTCCAGGATAGAGGAGAAGCTGGTAGTCCTCCAGGATGGTAGTCCTCTGAGAGGCAAGATATACACTGCTCAAAAAAATAAAGGGAACACTTAAACAACACAATGTAACTCCAAGTCAATCACACTTCTGTGAAATCAAACTGTCCACTTAGGAAGCAACACTGATTGACAATACATTTCACATGCTGTTGTGCAAATGGAATAGACAAAAGGTGGAAATTATAGGCAATTAGCAAGACACCCCCAATAAAGGAGTGATTCTGCAGGTGGTGACCACACACCACTTCTCAGTTCCTATGCTTCCTGGCTGATGTTTTGGTCACTTTTGAATGCTGGCGGTGCTTTCACTCTAGTGGTAGCATGAGACGGAGTCTACAACCCACACAAGTGGCTCAGGTAGTGCAGCTCATCCAGGATGGCACATCAATGCGAGCTGTGGCAAGAAGGTTTGCTGTGTCTGTCAGCGTAGTGTCCAGAGCATGGAGGCGCTACCAGGAGACAGGCCAGTACATCAGGAGACGTGGAGGAGGCCGTAGGAGGGCAACAACCCAGCAGCAGGACGCTACCTCCGCCTTTGTGCAAGGAGGTGCACTGCCAGAGCCCTGCAAAATGACCTCCAGCAGGTCACAAATGTGCATGTGTCAGCATATGGTCTCACAAGGGCTCTGAGGATCTCATCTCGGTACCTAATGGCAGTCAGGCTACCTCTGGCGAGCACATGGAGGGCTGTGCGGCCCCACAAAGAAATGCCACCCCACACCATGACTGACCCACCGCCAAACCGGTCATGCTGGAGGATGTTGCAGGCAGCATAACGTTCTCCACGGCGTCTCCAGACTCTGTCACGTCTGTCACATGTGCTCATGTGCTCAGTGTGAACCTGCTTTCATCTGTGAAGAGCACAGGGCGCCAGTGGCGAATTTGCCAATCTTGGTGTTCTCTGGCAAATGCCAAACGTCCTGCACGGTGTTGGGCTGTAAGCACAACCCCCACCTGTGGACGTCGGGCCCTCATACCACCCTCATGGAGTCTGTTTCTGACCGTTTGAGCAGACACATGCACATTTGTGGCCTGCTGGAGGTCATTTTGCAGGGCTCTGGCAATGCTACTCCTGGCACAAAGGCGGAGGTAGCGGTCCTGCTGCTGGGTTGTTGCCCTCCTACGGCCTCCTCCACGTCTCCTGATGTACTGGCCTGTCTCCTGGTAGCGCCTCCATGCTCTGGACACTACGCTGACAGACACAGCAAACCTTCTTGCCACAGCTCGCATTGATGTGCCATCCTGGATGAGCTGCACTACCTGAGCCACTTGCTTGGGTTGTAGACTCCGTTTCATGCTACCACTAGAGTGAGAGCACCGCCAGCATTCAAAAGTGACCAAAACATCAGCCAGGAAGCATAGGAACTGAGAAGTGGTGTGTGGTCACCACCTGCAGAATCACTCCTTTATTGGGGGTGTCTTGCTAATTGCCTATAATTTCCACCTTTTGTCTATTCCATTTGCACAACAGCATGTGAAATGTATTGTCAATCAGTGTTGCTTCCTAACTGGACAGTTTGATTTCACAGAAGTGTGATTGACTTGGAGTTACATTGTGTTGTTTAAGTGTTCCCTTTATTTTTTTGAGCAGTGTAGTTATTAAAACAGAATAGTAAACTGGGTGGTTCGAGCCCTGAATGGTGATTGGCAGACACCTGTGGTGTGTCAAGACAGTATACCACGGGTTTGACAACATATTTATTTTTACTGTTCTATTTTCATTGGTAACCAGTTTATAATAGCAATAAGGCACCTCAGGAGTTTGTGGTATATGGCCAATGTATCACTCCGCGTTGCATCGTGTATAAGAACAGCCCTTAGCCATGCTATATTGGCCATATACCACACCCCCGAGGTGCCTTATTGCTTAAGTAGATAAGTGGTATTATTACCTTGTATTACAAATGGAAAGACTCTCTGTGCTGTGTTGACTGTCCTTTACTGGCATACCAATCACAACATGTCATATAGAGATGGAAAGGGGTAGTATGTAACCTTGTTACAAATAGTAGTACTGTTTGCAATACGTTGACTTTGCAATGTCTACCCTGTATTTCTGATCAATTTGATGTCATTTTAAATGGACACTTTAAATTTTTTATTTATTTCAAAACAAGGACATTTCTAAGTGACCCCAAACTTTTGAACGGTAATGTATGTTATTTAGCTTTATATCTAAATAAGGGACTGTGGTGTACTCCTGCATGAAGCGTTTGTCATTGAATTATCAGTGCGTTAACAGGCTGTGTGTGTGTGTGTGTGTGTGTATTTCAGTGTGAGGAACACCCCTCTCCCGGTGAAGGTTTGCTGCTCGGCTGTCCAGCTGCACATGCGGGGCAAGCCCAAGAGCGTAACCGTGGAGACCAAGGCCGGCCAGGCCAACGCAGACTTCAGGAAGAGCCGCGACGGATTCATCCTCCTGATCCCATCCAACTGAGACAGTCACCACTAGCTCCCCCAGCCAATCACAAATCTGGACCTGGAAGACAGTTCCACTGCTGATTTACATTCTTCCTCTCTAATATAGGACTGATTTAGACCTGGGACACCAGGTGGTGCAGTTCATTATCAGGTAGAACAGAAAACCCAGCAGTCCTCCAGACCTCCAGGCTCAGACTTGAATATCCCTGATTTATCCTCTGGACTGTATCAAAGGGCTACAGTAGAGGGAGAGTGAATCCTCAACCCATTTCTCCACCCATCTCAAAAGATGGTCACCCCTCTAATGTCTGTAGTTCAGACCAGAGATGGTCACCCCTCTAATGTCTGTGGTTCAGGCCAGAGATGGTCACCCCTCTAATGTCTGTGGTTCAGGCCAGAGATGGTCACCCCTCTAATGTCTGTGGTTCAGGCCAGAGATGGTCACCCCTCTAATGTCTGTGGTTCAGGCCAGAGATGGTCACCCCTCTAATGTCTGTGGTTCAGGCCAGAGATGGTCACCCCTCTAATGTCTGTGGTTCAGGCCAGAGATGGTCACCCCTCTAATGTCTGTGGTTCAGGCCAGAGATGGTCACCCCTCTAATGTCTGTGGTTCAGGCCAGAGATGGTCACCCCTCTAATGTCTGTGGTTCAGGCCAGAGATGGTCACCCCTCTAATGTCTGTGGTTCAGGCCAGAGATGGTCACCCCTCTAATGTCTGTGGTTCAGGCCAGAGATGGTCACCCCTCTAATGTCTGTGGTTCAGGTCAGAGATGGTCACCCCTCTAATGTCTGTGGTTCAGGCTTCATCTTATTGGATGAAAACCAATTCACTTTTTACGGCAGCAAGCTAAGGCAAAAGGTTTAGGATTTGTCATTGGCAGTTCAATGTTTTATTGTATTATACAGTATAGGATGCTTACAGGTATAGCCTTTTCACTTTTTTTGTACTTTTCCAAGGATGAAACAAAGACATATAGCCGAGAGACTGAACTACAAACAAGAGTAGCAATATTTCATATAGATTATTCAGACTAATTTATCTTAGCTAGTGTGTTTTTATAACTAGTGTGTTTATATACTGAGATGACAGCTATTTTACTGCTTTTGACCCATGGTGCATTATCTCACCACGATGCCTTGAAAGGACACGATATTCATATCATGACAATGAAAAAAAGAAGAAGTAATTTATTAAAATGTATTTTATCTCATTGTGGTGGCAGTGTTTATTCTACCAGAGTATATTACAATGTTAAGCAATAACGCCCGAGGAGGTATACGGTCTGATATACCATAGCTGTCAGCCAATCAGCATTCAGGGCTCGAACCACCCAGTTTATAATATTTTACATTATGGCCCAATGTTCCAGAGCTTAAGTCCAATGAGAATGATTTGTCCCAGGACCAGGCCTAATTTGGCCCAGAGATACCAGCCCTATATAGTGTAATGTAACTGAGTATATCCTGCTCAATAGCTCTCTCTCTTCTCTATCTCTACCTTTCAATTCAAGGGATTTATTGTCACGGGACATATGTTTACATTGTCAAATCAAGTGAAATAGATAATAAACAAAAGTGAAATTAACAATAAAATATGAACAGTAAACATTACACTCACAAAAGTTCCAAAATAATAATTACATTTCAAATGTCATACTATGTGCAAATAGTTAAAGTACAAAAAGGAAAATAAATTAACATAACTATGGGTTGTATTTATAATGGTGTTTGTTCTTCACTGGTTGACCTTTTCTTGTGGCAACAGGTCACACATCTTGCTGCTGTGATGGCACACTGTGGTATTTCACCCAGTACATATGGGAGTTTATCAAAATTGGGTTAGGTTTTCAAATTCTTTGTGGGTCTGTGTAATCTGAGGGAAATATGTGTATCTTATATGGTCATACATTTGGCAGGAGGTTAGGAAGTGCAGCTCAGTTTCCACCTCATTTTGTGGGCAGTGTGCACATAGCCTGTCTTCTCTTGAGAGCCAGGTCTGCCTTCGGCGGCCTTTCTCAATAGCAAGGCTATGCTCACTAAGTCTGTACATAGTCAAAGCTTTCCTTAAGTTTGGTTCAGTCACAGTGGTCAGGTATTCTGCCACTGTGTACTCTCTGTTTAGGGCCAAATAGCATTCTAGTTTGCTCTGTTTTTTTGTTAATTCTTTCCAATGTGTTAAGTAATTATCTTTTTGTTTTCTCATGATTTGGTTGGGTCTAATTGTGTTGCTGTCCTGGGGCTCTGTGGGATCTGTTTGTGTTTGTGAACAGAGCCCCAGGACCAGCTTGTTTAGGGGACTCTTCTCCAGGTTCATCTCTCTGTAGGTGATGGCTTTGTTATGGAAGGTTTGGGAATCGCTTCCTTTTAGGTGGTTGTAGAATTTAACGGCTCTTTTCTGGATGTTGATAAGTAGCGAGTAGCGGCCTAATTCTGCTCTGCATGCATTATTTGGTGTTTTACGTTGAACACAAAGGATAGTTTTGCAGAATTCTGCATGCAGAGTCTCAATTTGGTGTTTGTCCCATTTTGTGAGTTCTTGGTTGGTGAGCGAGCCCCAGACCTCCATAAAGGACAACCATAAAGGACAATGGGTTCTATAACTGATTCAAGTATTTTTAGCCAGATCCTAATTGGTATGTCGAATTTTATGTTCCTTTTGATGGCATATAAGGCCCTTGCCTTGTCTCTCAGCTCGTTCACAGCTTTGTGGAAGTTACCTGTGGCGCTGATGTTTAGGCCGAGGTATGTATAGTTTTTTTGTGTGCTCTAGGGAAATGGTGTCTAGATGGAATTTGTATTTGTGGTCCTGGCAACAGGGCCTTTCTCTCTCTCTCTCTCTCTCTCTCTCTCTCTCTCTCTCTCTCTCTCTCTCTCTCTCTCTATCTGATTCTGTATTCTCATCCATGCCCTGACATCTTTTCTCTTTCTCTCTCTGTCCCTCTCTTCCTTTCACCATCCTCCCCTCCCCTGACATCCCTCCTGCTGTGAGTCCCTGAGTCCCTTTCTCATCCAATCTGGCAACTCTGTCTATGTGCGTGTGTCTGCGTGCATGTGTGCATGTATCTGCCTTTTTTTGTGTGTCAATCTGTCAATATGTGTGTTTGTCTATTTCCTCGTGTGTGATTTTATTTATTCCTTTGTGAATGTTGTGTCTGTCTGAACATGTCTCGCTCAGATACCTGACAAGTGGAAAAGCCTCCCTCTTCTCTCCCTTAACCTTTTACATTCTTCTGCCCTTTCAAGCTCATTTTCTTTAAATGTCACGACATACTCTTTCTATTCTCCAGTAAAAATTAGAGGGTTAATTACGGTGTAATCTATGCTGTTACACACGGCCTAATATCCATACGATTTTTTGCGGTATCTGTACTTTAATATTTATTTTTTTGATAACTTACTTTTACTCCACTACATTCCTAAATAAAATTTGGTACTTTTTACTCCATACATTTCCCCTGACACCCAAAAGTACTCGTTACATTTTGAATGCTTAGCAGGACAGGAAAATGGTCCATTCATGCACTTATCAAGAGAACATCCCTGGTCATCCCTACTGCCTCTGATCTGGCGGATTCACTAAACAGAGAACATCCCTGGTGATCCCTACTGCCTCTGATCTGGCGGATTCACTAAACAGAGAACATCCCTGGTCAACCCTACTGCCTCTGATCTGGCGGATTCACTAAACAGAGAACATCCCTGGTCAACCCTACTGCCTCTGATCTGGCGGATTCACTAAACAGAGAACATCCCTGGTCATCCCTACTGCCTCTGATCTGGCGGATTCACTAAACAGAGAACATCCCTGGTCATCCCTACTGCCTCTGATCTGGCGGATTCACTAAACAGAGAACATCCCTGGTCAACCCTACTGCCTCTGATCTGGCGGATTCACTAAACACACACGCTTAGTTTTTAAATGATGTTTGAGTGTTAGTGTGCCCCTGGCTATCCCTAAATTAAAATAACAAGAAAATGGTGCTGTCTAGTGTTGTTTTTTTATGGAGCGAGTCTCCAAGGTAGAGTTCCATTCTGGTCCAAAACACTTGACTTTGAATTCAAACTGGATCAATATGAAGTTGTTAAACGCTTTATTTAGTTAACCTTTATCGTATATATTTAGATACTTGTCTTATTCCTGAGGGAGACAGAGTACTCTTGCCGTTAACTGGGTGTTCTTTGACCAAAACAGACTCCTGGACAACTCTCTGGTTAAAAGCAGTGCACTGTATAAGAAAGTTGGTCCCATTTGGGACGCAGACCTAGTCTCCTGCTGAGATAGACAGCTGCTCTTAGATTCATCTAATAGTGACAGATATCAACCAATCAGGGACTGTTTAGTAATACATCCACCAATCACACACATGCTTAGAGACAGCTACAGTAGCTGTATCGTGCACAGTGGTCATTGATTCAAAAAGTCTGAGTAGCTTCCCTCATTCATTGATTGGTGGCGAAAGATCGCTGGTTTGAATCCCTGAGCCGACTAGGTAAAAAATATGTTTGTGCCCTTGAGAAAGGCACTTGACCCTAATTGCTCTGAATAAGTTGTCTGTCACGCTAATGTTCAAAGGTTAGAGTTCAGTACAGGAGTCGTCTCTTACTGGGTGGTGATTGTGTTGTCTTCATGTGGTCTGGTATTTGGGATGTCTCCTGAGGTACGGAGGGCCGAGTGTCTGCGGGTTTGTGATCCATCCTTGTACTTGATTGATGAATTAAGGTCACTAATTAGTAAGGAACTCACCTCACCTGGTTGTCTAGGTCTTGATTGAAAGGAAAAACCAAAAACCCGCAGACACTCAGCCCTTCGTGGAATGAGTTTGACACCCCTGCCCTATATAGTGCACTTCTTTAAATGAAGAGCCCTATGGGCTCTGGTCAAAAGTAGTGCACTATGTGGGGAAAGGGTGCCATTTGGGACGGTATTGCCATTTTAGGAATGTAATTCATTTTAACACCCCCTCTAGAGGGAATGCATTAACCTGTTTGGGATAGGGGGCAGCATTTTCACGTTCGGATGAAAAGCGTGCCCAGAGTAAACTGCCTGATACTCAGGCCCAGAAGCTAATATATGCATAATATTAGTAGATTTGGATAGAAAACACTCTGAAGTTTCTAAAACTGTTTGAATGATGTCTGTGAGTATAACAGAACTCATATGGCAGGTGAAAACCTGAGAAAAATCCAACCAGGAAGTGGGAAACCTGAGGTTTGTAGTTTTTCAAGTCATTGCCTTTCGAATATACAGTGTAAATGGGGTCGTATTGCACTTCCTAAGGCTTCCACTAGATGTCAGCAGTCTTTATAACCTTGTTTCAGTCTTTTACTGTGAAGGGGGAGCGAATAAGAGCTGTTTGACTAAGGGGTCTTGCACGCAGCCATGAGCGCGAGCTACGTTCCTTTTCATTTCTAAAGACAAAGGAATTGTCCGGTTGGAATATAATTGAAGATTTATGATAAAAACATCCTAAAGATTGATTCTATACATCGTTTGACATGTTTCAACGAACTGTAATAGAATTTTTTTGACTTTTCGTCTGGACTTTCGTCTGGAATTGCCCGCACCTTGTGAATTTCGATTGGTGAACTAAACGCGCTAACAAAAAGGAGGTATTTGGACATAAAGATTAACTTTATCGAACAAAACAAACATTTATTGTGGAACTGGGATTCCTGGGAGTGCATTCTGATGAAGATCATCAAAGGTAAGTGAATATTTATAACGCTATTTCTGACTTTTACTGACTCCACAACATGGCGGGTATCTGCATGGCTTGTTTTTGTGGCTTAGCGCTGTACTCAGATTATTGCATGGTGTGCTTTTTCCGTAAAGCTTTTTTGAAATCTGACACAGCGGTTGTATTAAGGAGAAGTATATCTTTAATTCTATGCATAACACTTCTATCTTTTATCAAAGTTTATGATGAGTATTTTTGTAAATTAATGTGGCTCTCTGCAAATTTGCCGGATGTTTTCGAGGCACAACATTACTGAACATAACGCGCCAATGTAAACTAAGATTTTTGGATATAAATATAAACTTTATCGAACAAATCATACATGTATTGTGTAACATGACGTCCTATGAGTGCCATCTGATGAAGATCATCAAAGGTTGGTGATTAATTTTATCTCTATTTCTGCTTTTTGTGACTCCTCTCTTTGGCTGGAAAATGGCTGTATGTATGTAGGCGCTGACCTAACATAATCGAATGGTGTATTTTTGCTGTAAAGCCTTTTTGAAATCAGACACAAAGGCTAGATTAACAAGAAGTTAAGCTTTAATTTGGTGTATTGCACTTGTGAATGTATGAAAGTAAAATATTTCTGAAAAATATTTTTGAATTTCGCGCTCTGCCATTTCAGCGGATGTTGTCGAATCGATCCCGCTAAAGGGATTTGATCCCTAAGAATTAACAATGACCAATCCCAATAGATTAGAATAAGATTTTGATCCAATGAGTTGATAGCACACTGAAGTACAACAGCCTAATATCAACAATTGGTCTGCATTACATCATCATCAATAACAGCTGGTGCGCGAAATCTAATATTGAGGAAGTCTCAAGGTTTTGCTCGCCAGAGGTAGAGTATCTCATGATAAACTGCAGACCACATTATTTCCCAAGAGAGTTTTCATCTGTATTTTTCATAACTGTCTATTTACCACCACAAACCAATGCTGGCACTAAGACCGCACTCAATGAGCTGTATAAGGCCATAAGCAAACAATAAAATCCTCATCCAGAGGCGACGCTCCTAGTGGCCGAGGACTTTAATGCAGGGAAACTTAAATCCGTTTTACCTTATTTCTACCAGCATGTCACATGTGCAACCAGAGAAAAAAAACTCTAGACTAGCTTTACTCCACACACAGAGACGCGTACAAAGCTCTCCCTCGCCCTCCATTTGGCAAATCTGACCATAACTCTATCCTCCGGATTCCTGCTTACAAGCAAAAAATAAAGCAGGAAGGACCACTGACTAGCTCGATACGGGAGATGTCAGATGACGCATATGCTAAGCTACAGGACTGGAATATGCTCTCTGTGTGTGGAGTAAAGATGGCATTGAGGAATACACCACATCTGTCACTGGCTTCATCAATAAGTGCACCGATGACGTCGTCCCTACAGTGACCGTATGTACATACCCCAATCAGAAGCCATGGATTACAAGCAAAATCTGCACTGAGCTAAATGGTAGAACTGCCGCTTTCAAAGAGCTGGACTCTAAACCGGACGCTTATAAGAAATCCCGCTATGCCCTCCGATGAACCATCAAACAGGCAAAGCGTCAACCCACGACTAAGATTGAATCGTACTACACCAGCTCCGACGCTCGTCGGATGTGGCAGGGCTTGCAAACTATTACGGACTACAAAGGGAAGCACAGCCGCGAGCTGCCCAGTGACACAAGCCTACCATACGAGCTAAATTACTTCTATGCTCGCTTCGAGGCAAGCAACACTAAAGACGACTCTGGACGACTGTGTGATCACACTCTCCGTAGCCGATGTGAGTAAAACCTTTAAACAGGTCAAGATTCACAAGGCAGCAGGGCCAGATGGATTACCAGGACGTCGTGTACTCCGAGCATGCACTGAACAACTGGCAAGTGTCTTCACTGACATTTTCAACCTGCCCTTAGCGAGTCTGTAATACCAACATGTTTCAAGCAGACCACCATAGTCCCTGTGCCCAAGAACACCATTATCCCAGAAACCCTAGACCCACTCCAATTTGCATACCACCCCAACAGATCCACATATGACGCAATCTCTATTGCACTCCACACTGCCCTTTCCCACCTGGACAAAAGG
Source organism: Salvelinus namaycush (assembly GCF_016432855.1). Classification (NCBI taxonomy): domain Eukaryota; kingdom Metazoa; phylum Chordata; class Actinopteri; order Salmoniformes; family Salmonidae; genus Salvelinus; species Salvelinus namaycush. The sequence goes on from NC_052333.1 coordinate 4,326,398, forward strand.
AACACCTACGTGAGAATGCTATTCATTGACTACAGCTCAACGTTCAACACCATAGTGCCCTCAAAGCTCATCAATATGCTAAGGACCCTGGGACTAAACACCTCCCTCTGCAACTGGATCCTGGACTTTCTGATGGGCCGCCCCCAGGTGGTAAGAGTAGGTAACAACACATCTGCCACGCTGATCCTCAACAGTGGGGACCCTCAGGGGTGCGTGCTCAGTCCCCTCCTGTAATCCCTGTTCACCCACGACAGCACAACTCAAACACCATCATTAAGATTGCTGATGATACAACAGTGGTAGGCCTGATCACCGACAACGATGAGACAGAGACCTGGCAATGTGGTGCCAGGATAACAACCTCTCCCTCTGAGTGATCAAGACGAAGGAGATGATTGTGGACTACAGGAAAAGGAGGGCTGAGCATGCCCCCATTCTCATCAACGGGGCTGCAGTGGAGCAGGTTGAGTTCACATCACCAGTAAACTACCATGGTCCAAACACACCGAGACAGTCGTGACGAGGGCACGACAATGCTTATTCCCTCTCAGAAGACTGAAAAGATTTGGCATGGGTACTCAGATCCTCAAAAAGTTATACAGCTGCACCATCGAGAGCATCCTGACTGGCTGCATCACCGCCTGGTATGGCAACTGTTCGGCCTTCGACCACAAGGCACTACAAGGGTAATGCGTACGGCCCAGTTGGTTAAGGGCTTGTAAGTAAGCATTTCACTGTAAGGTACTGTATTCGGCGCATGTGAGAAATACATGTTTTATTTAATTTAATTTGATCGTCATCATCATCATCCCAAAACAGGACAGGATTTAGAGCATGCCTAAATAATGGAATGTTTCAATCAAACTCCATGTGTGTGGAGACGTTGACAAAAAAAATGATGAAATGTAGGAATTTGTCAGAGAGATAAGAACCACTTAGGAGTAATATACGCATGTCAACACTGATTTTGTCTCACACTGGCAGCAGTTGTGTGTGTGTGTGCGTGTGTGTGTGCGCGTGCGCGTGCGTGTGTGTGTGTGTGTGACTGGTTTAGTAGCTAATTAACCATCTGAACAAGGCTTCTGTTATCAGGAGTAACATCCAGGCCTGTCACAGACCGAAGCATGTCTTTGGAGGAACTGTCATTGAGACAAGCAGCTGATTGCAGGAACAGTCACAGAGGCAAGTCCGTGACCTAGGAAGCTGTGACAGTGATGGACATGGTGATTGGAGGAGGCAATGTGGCTTTGTATAATGGTTGGGCAAGCTATCTTCAAACCCATAGAGTGGTTAGGAGGAGGAGTCTACCGTGTACGGAAGACAATTCACCGTTCATTTCCTGTATTCAGGGTTCACTCAGACATCGTTTTAAGCGTTGTTTGTTTTACTATTGACAGTTACAGCTGATTTTGGCATTGTCTATCGATTTGCTTTCCTTAAATAAAAAAGGAGTCATCTGATTTATTCGTTTCAGTCTCGGAATTGTTTAATATAACGTTTTGCCGTCAGCTCCTGATATCAGGGCATAAAAACTATAATCTGTCTCCTGAATTAGCCTAGTGCGCATGTGCGCACAGTTGGCACACTAGGCCCAAGCTTGTTTTCCCTAGCTAAACTAGTCAACTAGCTAAACTATGCTAGTTTTTGTCCTCATTGCCAAATTTCATAAATACTACACCATCAACTTCAAAACTGCTTTGTTAGTTATACAATCACGTAACTAAGATATTATCTGGAAAGAAACTTGAAAATGATTTCTTGTTTTATTGTTTTGTCTAATAGTCATGACTAGTTCCAGATGCTTTATCTGAATAAAAACTATGGTGGCGAAGGATATCATTGATACTTACCACATAGTAATATTATTTATCATGTAGAATAGTCTGTATACATACAAGAAGTACACAAATAGACAATGATATACATATGCTAGGGCGTACTTACCACTTACCAAGTTCAGTATTGAGATCCACCGACGTCATTGGCTGGATGATTTTGACTGGTCTTGGGACTGTGACAACGGGCAGCCTCTCCGCTTGGCTCGATTGGATATGTAGTGACCAACACAGCCAGATATGTATAGTCTTGTACACTTCATCTTTTTTTAAATGACTTTCGTATTTGTTGACAAAATCACACTCTATTAGTATAATAGTAATCCAGGAATGTCACGAGTTACTTGACACAAGAAAACCTGAGAAAATAGCAACTCTATCGATTGCAATGTCTACAATGAATGGCTAAATTACTTCCAGACGCTATTGGTCTGCGGAGCTCATCCTCCTCAAGTCTCTACTGGTAAGGGGAAGATATGTTTGAGCTTCCATCATGTAATGTAATGTACATTGAGCATCTTGAAAAGCACTATATAAATCCAATCCAGTTATCTGTTGTGAGTGGATAAACTGCCACAGGTACTGTAGAATGAACTGTGGATAAACTGCCACAGGTACTGTAGAATGAACTGTGGATAACTTCTTCTTAATAGGGGGCGCTGTTTTCACTTTGGGGAAAAATCGTGCCCAAATTAAACGGCCTTGTACTCTGTTCTAGATCATACGATATGCATATTATTATTACTATTGGATAGAAAACACTCAGAAGTTTCTAAAGTTGTGAATTATATCTGTGAGTAAAACAGAACTCATTTGGCAGCAAACTTCCAATAAGGAAGTGAAAATTCTGAAAATGGGGCTCTGTGTCAGGCCTTGCCTATTCAATTGCCTTATATTTATGGATCTGTATGCACTTCATACGCCTTCCACTAGATGTCAACAGGCAGTAGAATGTTGAATGGGGTGTCTAGCTTGATGTGAGACCGAATGAGAGCTTTTGGAGTGACAGGTCCGCCCTATTGACAGTATTTAGCCGCGCACCAGGGAACACCACATTGTCTTCTGAAATGCGTTAGGTATACACGACGAAATGCTCCGTCTTGGACTTTATTGGATACATATGAGAAAAACATCATAAAGATGGATTTTCAACTGAGTTTGACCAGTTTATTCGACGTTTATTGTGACTTTTGGAATTTTTCGTTCCATGCGCCAAGAGTTCATGGACATGTGCGCTCCACTATGCTAGCCAAAGTTGCTAATTCGACAGAAGAAATGGACATTCTAAAACAAAACAACGATTTATTGTGGAACTAGGACTCCTTGCACTACATTCTGATGGAAGATCATCAAAGGTAAGAGAATATTTATGATGTTATTTCGTATTTTTGTGGAATATGTTGGCTCCAACATGGCGGAGAATGGCTGGGCGCTGTCTCAGAATATTGCATGCTGTTGTCAGAGCTTCTAGGAGTACTGGGTGGAGGAGTCAAGCGCAGAGAGCAGGTATTCAAGAACGTGGATTTTATTTCCTGTAGACAGGGAAAACGAACATGCCCAAACACACGGGCGCATGAAAATACCAGTCCAAACACACAGGACTAAACTGTCCGGAAAATATAGAATCCACATAAAATCCAACACCAAATAACAGAGAAAAAGCCAGCACAAAAGCCAGCGGGCCTACTGCCCTTAAATAGCCTACCCACAAAACTAAACTCAAAACAGGTGCACCCAATCAGCCCAAACTAACAGAAACAAAAAGAAGGGAATCGATGGCAGCTAGTAGGCCGGTGACGACGACCGCCGAGCGCCGCCCGAACAGGAAGAGGCACCATCTTCGGCGGGATTCGTGACAGCTGTACTTTGTACTAAAGTTATTTTTTTTAAATCTAACACAGCGGTTGCATTAAGAACCAGTGTATCTTTCATTTGCTGTACAACATGTATTTTTTAGTAAAGTTTATGATGAGTTTTTTGGTTAGATTACGTGACTGTCCAAAATTTCTCCGGACAATTTGGTGCATTATGGCGCCGTATTCACAATGTAAAACCAGGATTTGTAGCTATAAATATGCACATTTTCGAACAAAACATAAATGTATTGTATAACATGATGTTATAAGACTGTCATCTGATGAAGTTGTTCAAAGGTTAGTGATTAATTTTATCTCTATTTGTGGGTTTTGTGAAAGCTACCTTTGCGGTGGAAAAATTGCGTTGTGTTTTTGGATATTGTGGTGAGCTAACATAAATATATGTTGTGTTTTTGCTGTAAAACACTTAACAAATCGGAAATATTGGCTGGATTCACAAGATGTTTATCTTTCATTTGCTGTACAACATGTATTTTTCATAAATGTTTTATGATGAGTATTTATGTATTTCACGTTGCTCTCTGTAATTATTCTGGCTGTTTTGGTGCTATTTGTGACGGTGGCTGCAATGTAAAACTACGATTTATACCTATAAATATGCACATTTTCGAACAAAACATAAATGTATTGTATAACATGATGTTATAAGACTGTCATCTGATGAAGTTGTTCAAAGGTTAGTGATTAATTTTATCTCTATTTGTGGGTTTTGTGAAAGCTATGTTTGCGGTGAAAACATGGCGTTGTGTGTTTGGCTATTGTGGTGAGCTAACATAAATATATATTGTGTTTTCGCTGTAAAACATTTTAAAAATCGGACATGTTGGCTGGATTCACAAGATGTTTATCTTTCATTTGCTGTATTGGACTTGTGATTTAATGAAATTATATTATATGATATCCCTGTGGCGCAAGGCTAGGCTATGCTAGTCAGCGTTTCTGAAGAGGAGGATCCCGGATCCGGGAGGGTGAATCGGTAGAGGTTTATAAACTGCCACAGGTACTGTATAATGAACTGTGGAAAAACTGCCACAGGTACTGTATAATGAACTGTGGATAAACTGCCACAGGTACTGTAGAATGAACTATGGATAAACTGCCACAGGTACTGTATAATGAACTGTGGATAAACTGCCACAGGTACTGTATGATGAACTGTGGATAAACTGCCACAGGTACTGTATAATGAACTGTGGATAAACTGCCACAGGTACTGTATGATGAACTGTGGATAAACTGCCACAGGTACTGTATGATGCACTGTGGATAAACTGCCACAGGTACTGTATAATGAACTGTGGATAAACTGCCACAGGTGCTTTAGAATGAACTGTGGATACACTGCCACAGGTACTGTAGCATTAACTGTGGATAAACTGCCACAGGTACTGCAGAATGAACTGTGGGAAAACTGCCACAATTCTAGAAGGGTGAGTCCCAAATGGCACCCTATTCCCTATATAGTGCATTACTTTTGACCAGAGCCCTATGGAACCCTATTCCCTATATTGTGCACTACTTTTGACCAGAGCCCTATGGAACCCTATTCCCTATTATTTATTGTGCACTACGTTTGACCAGAGCCCTATGGGCCTTGGTTGTAAAGTAGTGCACTATTTAAGGAATAGGGTGCCATTTGCGATGCTGGGTGTATGTCTCCCCTTTACCCTGAGTGGAGGGAGATCACATGGGAGAGATTACTGTAACATAAGGGTGAGATTGCTTTCTACCTGGTTGCTCTGAATCAACATCAGTGTGAATACCTACTAATTTGGACACGTTTGACAGGACCTCTGAGCTGAGAACTTCAGACTTTTTCAATGTAGTAGTTAAATCAAGAACCGTATGCATAAAGGGTCTCAGGGTAGGAGTGCTGATCTAGGATCAGTTTAACTTTGTTGTTGTTTTTCTTCCATAATTAATGTATATATATATATATGGACGAGGGGGTGCTGATCCTAGATCAGATGCTTTATGAATACAAGCCCAGGTATTATAATGCCTATTTGTAGAATCGTGCTTCTACACTTGCATTGCTTGCTGTTTGGGGTTTTAGGCTGGCTTTCTGTACAGCACTTCGAGATATTAGCTGATGTACGAAGGGCTATATAAAATAAACTTGAAATAAACTTGATTGTACTTTATGATTGTTTGAGAGAAGGTTATATTCTCATTAATTTACTAGTATGTAGGTTCAGAACCCATGTGACATCTGAGAGATCTGCTGTTATCTGAGTTCAATGGCTACGTGCCCATTGGGCTCTGGTCAAAAGCAGTGCACTATACTGGGAAGAGCCAAGATGTCCTCTGAGGTTCCCCTGGGCTCTTGTGGAGTCTCCCCTGGCACTGACCTAGGCCCGATGCCTTCTGGGTGCATTATGGTCCTGGAACTGGGTACAGCTGCTGAAGCACCAACCATCTGCCAGGCCAGCAGGCTCCCAGGCTCTTCAAGGTCCCAACTATACTGTGATCTATTTAAACCAATGTTCTGCAGAAAGAAACTGACCCAATAATTATAGTTCTGTAGAGCTCAGCCTACCCATAGACTATAATTATAGTTCTGTAGAGCTCAGCCTACCCATAGACTATAATTATAGATACTGGTGTCCTTAATTCTGACAATGTAGTAAGAATGTTATATTAATTAAAGCTATGTTATGTGGATGATTGTAAACCAGTCCAAACAAATTAATTACCAACAAATGGTAATAACTTCTGGAGAGGCAGTCCACAGCTTGTATGGCTGTGTCCCAAATGGTACCCTATTCCCTAAGGGCTCTGGTCAGAATGAGTGCACATAGATGCTGCTACGAGATGCTGCTACGAGATGCTGCTATTAGAAGCTACTATGAGATTCTACTATTAGAAACTACTATGAGATGCTACTATGAGATGCTGCTATTAGAAGCTACTATGAGATGCTGCTATTAGAAGCTACTATGAGATGCTGCTATTAGAAGCTACTATGAGATGCTGCTATTAGAAGCTACTACGAGATGCTGCTATTAGAAACTACTATGAGATGCTGCTATTAGAAGCTTCTATGACGAGCTTCAAACAAGCTTCAATGCCATACAACACTCCTTCCGTGGCCTCCAACTGCTCTTAAACGCTAGTAAAACCAAATGCATGCTTTTCAACCGTTCGCTGCCTGCACCCGCCCGCCCGACTAGCATCACCACCCTGGACGGTTACGACCTAGAATATGTGGACATCTATAAATTAAATACCTAGGTGTCTGGCTAGACTGTAAAATTTCCTTCCAGACTCATATTAAACATCTCCAATCCAAAATCAAATCAAGAATCGGCCTTCTATTTTACAACAAAGCCTCCTTCACTCACGCCGCCAAACTTACCCTAGTAAAACTGACTATCCTACCGATCCTCGACTTCGGCGATGTCATCTACAAAATAGCTTCCAATACTCTACTCAGCAAACTAGATGCAGTTTATCATAGTGCCATCCGTTTGGATACTAAAACACCTTATACCACCCACCACTGCGACCTGTATGCTCTAGTCGGCTGGCCCTCGCTACATATTCGTCGCCAGACCCACTGGCTCTAGGTCATCTATAAGTCCATGCTAGGTAAAGCTCCGCCTTATCTCAGTTCACTGGTCACGATAACAACACCCACCCGTAGCACGCGCTCCAGCAGGTATATCTCACTGATCGTCCCAAAAGCCAACACCTCATTTGGCCGCCTTTCCTTCCAGTTCTCTGCTGCCTGTGACTGGAACGAATTGCAAAAATCGCTGAAGTTGGAGACTTTTATTTCCCTCACCAACTTTAAACATCTGCTATCTGAGCAGCTAACCGATCGCTGCAGCTGTACATAGTCCATCTGTAAACAGCCCACCCAATTTACCTACCTCATCCCCTTACTGTTTTTATTTATTTACTTTTCTGCTCTTTTGCACACCAGTATCTCTACTTGCACATGATAATCTGATGATTTATCACTCCAGTGTTAATCTGCTAAATTGTAATTATTCGCTCCTATGGCCTATTTATTGCCTACCTCCTCATGCCTTTTGCACACAATGTATATAGACAAATTTTTTCCCCTACTGTGTTATTGACTTGTTTATTGTTTACTCCATGTGTAACTCTGTGTTGGTGTCTGTTCACACTGCTATGCTTTATCTTGGCCAGGTCGCAGTTGTAAATGAGAACTTGTTCTCAACTAGCCTACCTGGTTAAATAAAGGTGAAAAAAATTATAATTAGAAGCTACTATGAGATGCTACTATTAGAAACTGCTATGAGATGCTGCTATTAGAAGCTACTATGAGATGCTACTATGAGAAACTACTATGAGATGCTACTATGAGATGCTGCTATGAGATGCTGCTATGAGATGCTGTTAGGATCCCAGAGGACTGATAAGACAGGCAACAGCAGTAGAGGCTCTCAAAGAGGCATTAGGAATGTACTGCACAAAAACAAATATCATAGGGTGAAGGTAGCCCGCAGGAAGACCACAGGGGCACATTGTGTGTGTGTGAGGCTGTCCAGTCCTGTCCCTCTACAGGGGTACTCTATGTGTCACCATGATTCAAGGTGACAGCCGCTGCCCTGAGGTGGCCTCAGGCTGCCAGACCAGTGACCAGTGCTGCAGTAGCTTATACTCAAACTACATACAACCTGCTGTTCTGTTCAGTTCTATGTAGCTGAACTCTCTCTCTTTCTCTCTCTCTGTCTCCGTCTCTGTCTCTGTCTCTCTCTGTCTCTGTGTCTCTGTGTCTCTCTCTCTCTCTCTCTGCATGAGAAACATATGTTTACACTGCCAAAGCAAGTGGATTGGATAAACAATAAAAAGTGAACAGTAAATATTACACTCGCACAAGTTCCGAAATAATAGAGACATTTCAAATGTCATATTATGTCTATATACAGTGTTGTAACGATGTGCAAATAGTTCAAGTACAAAAGGGAAAATAATGCTCACACACATCACACACATTCTGGAAAGTCCCCAGACTAGTACAGCTGAGTGGTGCTAACATAACACACTACAACACACTTCCTAACCAGATCAAGAGGGGTCTTATTTTTCTTCAGTACTTAGACACCCAGCATCTCATCCAGTCCGACCTACCTGTGGAGAGAGACCAGTCCCTCCTGTGGATCACACCAGTGGGCGTTGATTGACTACAAAAAATATGTTATTGTCACATATGGATAGGTGTAGTGAAATGTGTTGTTTTACAGTGTCAGCCATAGTAGTGGAGCAAATTTGGTGTTAAGTGCCTTACTCAAGTGCACATCGACTTATTTTTCACCTTGTCAGCTCAGTCATTTGAACCAGCAACCTTTCAGTTACTGGCCCAATGCTCTAACCGCTAGGCTACCTGTTAACCGCTAGGCTACCTGTTAACAGCTAGGCTACCTGTTAACCGCTAGGCTACCTGTTAACAGCTAGGCTACCTGTTAACCGCTAGGCTACCTGTTAACCGCTAGGCTACCTGTTAACCGCTAGGCTACCTGTTAACCGCTAGGCTACCTGTTAACCGCTAGGCTACCTGTTAACCGCTAGGCTACCTGTTAACCGCTAGGCTACCTGTTAACCGCTAGGCTACCTGTTAACCGCTAGGCTACCTGTTAACCGCTAGGCTACCTGCCACCCAGAGGCATGCTCCAATAGAGAGCACAGATCAGCCCCTCACTGAAACCCAAAGGGCCGTCTGCACCGCCACGATTATTGTGTGTGATCATGCATTAAGCTATTTGATGTTTTCCCTGGATTTACTGTTGATAACGCCGGTGCTGGGTCCAGACAGGCAGAGTATATCATGTTGGCCGGTGCTGGGTCCAGACAAGCAGAGTATATCATGTTGGCCGGTACTGGGTGCAGACAGGCAGAGTATATCATGTTGGCCGGTGCTGGGTCCAGACAAGCAGAGTATATCATGTTGGCCGGTGCTGGGTCCAGACAGGCAGAGTATATCATGTTGGCCGGTGCTGGGTCCAGACAAGCAGAGTATATCATGTTGGCCAGGCCAGTACTGGGTCCAGACAGGCAGAGTATATCATGTTGGCCGGTGCTGGGCTCAGACAGTCAGAGTATATCATGTTGGCCGGTGCTGGGTCCAGACAAGCAGAGTATATCATGTTGGCCGGTGCTGGGTCCAGACAAGCAGAGTATATCATGTTGGCCGGTGCTGGGTCCAGACAAGCAGAGTATATCATGTTGGTGTGATCATAACAACATACAGGAACTCAAGTCATTCTGTTCACCTGATCTAGAATTCCTCACAATCAAATGTCGACCGCATTATCTACCAAGGGAATTCTCTTCGATTATAATCACAGCCGTATATATTCCCCCCCAAGCAGACACATTGATGGCCCTGAACGAATTTTATCTGACTCTTTGTAAACTGGAAACCACACACCCTGAGGCTGCATTCATCGTAGCTGGGGATTTTAACAAGGCTAATCTGAAAACAAAACTCCCTAAATTCTATCAGCATATCGATTGTGCTACCAGGGCTGGTAAAACCTTGGATCATTGTTATACTAACTTCCGCGACGCATATAAGGCCCTCCCCCGCCCTCCTTTCGGAAAAGCTGACCACGACTCCATTTTGTTGCTTCCAGCCTACAAACAGAAACTAAAACAACAAGCTCCCTCGCTCAGGTCTGTTCAACGCTGGTCCGACCAATCTGATTCCGCGCTTCAAGACTGCTTCGATCACGCGGATTGGAATATGTTCCGCATTGCGTCCAACAACAATATTGACGAATACGCTGATTCGGTGAGCGAGTTCATTAGAAAGTGCATTGACGATGTCGTACCCACAGCAACGATTAAAACATTCCCAAACCAGAAACCGTGGATTGACGGCAGCATTCGCGTGAAACTGAAAGCGCGAACCACTGCTTTTAACCAGGGCAAGGTGACCGGAAACATGACCGAATACAAACAGTGTAGCTATTCTCTCCGCAAGGCAATCAAACAAGCTAAGTCCCAGTATAGAGACAAAATAGAGTCGCAATTCAACAGCTCAGACACAAGAGGTATGTGGCAGGGTCTACAGTCAATCACGGATTACAAAAAGAAAACCAGCCCCGTCGCGGACCAGGATGTCTTGCTCCCAGACAGGCTAAATAATTGTTTTTGCTCGCTTTGAGGACAATACAGTACCACTGACACGGCCCGCTACCAAAACCTGCGGGCTCTCCTTCACTGCAGCCGAGGTGAGTAAAACATTTAAACGTGTTAACCCTCGCAAGGCTGCAGGCCCAGACGGCATTCCCAGCCGCGTCCTCAGAGCATGCGCAGACCAGCTGGCTGGTGTGTTTACAGACATATTCAATCAATCCTTATCCCAGTCTGCTGTTCCCACATGCTTCAAGAGGGCCACCATTGTTCCTGTTCCCAAGAAAGCTAAGGTAACTGAGCTAAACGACTACCGCCCCGTAGCACTCACTTCCGTCATCATGAAGTGCTTTGAGAGACTAGTCAAGGACCATATCACCTCCACCCTACCGGACACCCTAGACCCACTCCAATTTGCTTACCGACCCAATAGGTCCACAGACGACGCAATCGCAACCACACTGCACACTGCCCTAACCCATCTGGACAAGAGGAATACCTATGTGAGAATGCTGTTCATCGACTACAGCTCAGCATTTAACACCATAGTACCCTCCAAACTCGTCATCAAGCTCGAGACCCTGGGTCTCGACCCCGCCCTGTGCAACTGGGTCCTGGACTTCCTGACGGGCCGCCCCCAGGTGGTGAGGGTAGGTAACAACATCTCCACCCCGCTGATCCTCAACACTGGGGCCCCACAAGGGTGCGTTCTGAGCCCTCTCCTGTACTCCCTGTTCACCCACGACTGCGTGGCCATGCACGCCTCCAACTCAATCATCAAGTTTGCGGATGACACTACAGTGGTAGGCTTGATTACCAACAACGACGAGACGGCCTACAGGGAGGAGGTGAGGGCCCTCGGAGTGTGGTGTCAGGAAAATAACCTCACACTCAACGTCAACAAAACAAAGGAGATGATTGTGGACTTCAGGAAACAGCAGAGGGAGCACCCCTCTATCCACATCGACGGGACAGTAGTGGAGAAGGTGGAAAGTTTTAAGTTCCTCGGTGTACACATCACGGACAAACTGAATTGGTCCACCCACACAGACAGCGTTGTGAAGAAGGCGCAGCAGCGCCTCTTCAACCTCAGGAGGCTGAAGAAATTTGTCTTGTCACCAAAAGCACTCACAAACTTCTACAGATGCACAATCGAGAGTATCCTGTCGGGCTGTATCACCGCCTGGTACGGCAACTGCTCCGCCCACAACCGTAAGGCTCTCCAGAGGGTAGTGAGGTCTGCACAACGCATCACCGGGGGCAAACTACCTGCCCTCCAGGACACCTACACCACCCGATGTCACAGGAAGGCCATAAAGATCATCAAGGACAACAACCACCCAAGCCACTGCCTGTTCACCCCGCTATCATCCAGAAGGCGAGGTCAGTACAGGTGCATCAAAGCAGGGACCGAGAGACTGAAAAACAGCTTCTATCTCAAGGCCATCAGACTGTTAAACAGCCACCACTAACATTTAGCGGCCGCAGGCAAAATACTGACTCAACTCCAGCCACTTTAATAATGGGAATTGATGGAAATTATGTAAAAATGTACCACTAGCCACTTTAAACAATGCCACCTAATATAATGTTTACATACCCTACATTACTCATCTCATATGTATATGTATATACTGTACTCTATATCATCTACTGCATCTTGCCATCTTTATGTAATACATGTATCACTAGCCACTTTAAACTATGCCACTTTATGTTTACATACCCTACATTACTCATCTCATATGTATATACTGTACTCTATACCATCTACTGCATCTTGCCTATGCTGTTCTGTACCATCACTCATTCATATATCTTTATGTACATATTCTTTATCCCTTTACACTTCTGTGTATAAGGTAGTAGTTGTGGAATTGTTAGGTTAGATTACTTGTTGGTTATTACTGCATTGTCGGAACTAGAAGCACAAGCATTTCGCTACCCTCGCATTAACATCTGCTAACCATGTGTATGTGACAAATAAAATTTGATTTGATTTGATTTGGCCGGTGCTGGGTCCAGACAAGCAGAGTATACCATGTTGGCCGGTGCTGGGTCCAGACAAGCAGAGTATATCATGTTGGCCGGTGCTGGGTCCAGACAAGCAGAGTATATCATGTTGGCCGGTGCTGGGTCCAGACAGGCAGAGTATATCATGTTGGCCGGTGCTGGGCTCAGACAGTCAGAGTATATCATGTTGGCCGGTGCTGGGTCCAGACAAGCAGAGTATATCATGTTGGCCGGTACTGGGTCCAGACAAGCAGAGTATATCATGTTGGCCGGTGCTGGGCTCAGACAGTCAGAGTATATCATGGTGGCCGGTGCTGGGTCCAGACAGGCAGAGTATATCATGTTGGCCGGTGCTGGGTCCAGACAGGCAGAGTATATCATGTTGGCCGGTGCTGGGTCCAGACAAGCAGAGTATATCATGTTGGCCGGTGCTGGGCTCAGACAGTCAGAGTATATCATGGTGGCCGGTGCTGGGTCCAGACAGGCAGAGTATATCATGTTGGCCGGTGCTGGGCTCAGACAGTCAGAGTATATCATGTTGGCCGGTGCTGGGTCCAGACAGGCAGAGTATATCATGTTGGCCGGTGCTGGGCTCAGACAGTCAGAGTATATCATGTTGGCCAGGCCAGTACTGGGCTCAGACAAGCAGAGTATATCATGTTGGCCGGTGCTGGGTCCAGACAGGCAGAGTATATCATGTTGGCCGGTGCTGGGTCCAGACAGGCAGAGTATATCATGTTGGCCGGTGCTGGGCTCAGACAGTCAGAGTATATCATGTTGGCCGGTGCTGGGTCCAGACAGGCAGAGTATATCATGTTGGCCGGTGCTGGGTCCAGACAGGCAGAGTATATCATGTTGGCCGGTGCTGGGTCCAGACAAGCAGAGTATATCATGTTGGCCAGGCCAGTACTGGGTCCAGACAGGCAGAGTATATCATGTTGGCCGGTGCTGGGTCCAGACAGTCAGAGTATATCATGACGGCCGGTACTGGGCTCAGACAGTCAGAGTATATCATGATGGCCGGTGCTGGGTCCAGACAAGCAGAGTATATCATGTTGGCCGGTGCTGGGCTCAGACAGTCAGTGTATATCATGTTGGCCGGTACAGGGCTCAGACAGTCAGAGTATATCATGATGGCCAGGCCGGTGCTGGGTCCAGACAGTCAGAGTATATCATTTTGGCCGGTGCTGGGCTCAGACAGTCAGAGTATATCATGTTGGCCGGTGCTGGGCTCAGACAGTCAGAGTATATCATGTTGGCCGGTGCTGGGCCCAGACAGTCAGAGTATATCATGTTGGCCGGTACTGGGCTCAGACAGTCAGAGTATATCATGATGGCCAGGCAGGTGTTGGGCTCAGACAGTCAGAGTATATCATGATGGCCAGGCCGGTACTGGGCTCAGACAGTCAGAGTATATCATGTTGGCCGGTACTGGGCTCAGACAGTCAGAGTATATCAAGTGTGCTGGGAGAATATGGTGGTGTGTGGGTTAAGTCTCGTTGCAGATGCCAAACGAGGGTGGGTATGTGCAATGGATAGACAGTGTGTGTGTGTGTGTGTGTGTGTGTGTGTGTGTGTGTGTGTGTGTGTGTGTGTGTGTGTGTGTGTGTGTGTGTGTGTGTGTGTGTGTGTGTGTGTGTGTCAGTCAGAGAGAGGGTATACAGTATAAAGCTCTTCAGCCATGTAAAATAATGTTACCATACAGGATAGGTATATCACCTCAATACTTTATTAAATAATCATCATCATCATCATCATCGTAATGAAAAAAGGAAAGTAAAAATTGCATTCTAACACATGACAAACAAGTTCCATAGTTTTCATGTTGAAGATTTCCCCAACAACAGTATTAGAAATACATGCGGTGGCTTTACAAAAGTCACTCTGGGCTCACTTCATTTTTAGTTTCTTCCAATGCCATTGTCAGTGCCCATGGGCAGGTAACCATGGAAACCTGGGGTAAGGGTGGCATCGACCGTGAGAGACTGAAGGATTACAGGTCTGTGAGAGACTGAAGAATTACAGGTCTGTGAGAGACTAAATGATACAGATCTGTGAGAGACTGAAGGATACAGGTCTGTGAGAGACTGAAGGATTACAGGTCTGTGAGAGAGTGAAGGATTACAGGTCTGTGAGAGACTAAAGGATTACAGGTCTGTGAGAGACTGAAGGATTCCAGGTCTGTGAGAGACTGAAGGTTTTACCGGTCTGCGAGAGACTGAAGGATTACAGGTCTGCGAGAGACGGAAGGATTCCAGGTCTGTGAGAGACTGAAGGATTACAGGTCTGTGAGAGGGTTTGCAACACATGGGTCTCTAACTCAATGTACTGATCATTCAGACAAGTCTTTTTGTTTAGGTTTTGTTCTAAGACTATTTTCCTTTCATAGATTATCAAACCGAGGTATAATGCAGCCTTGGAAATGATCTGAGACGTCGATAAGATGCAGTGCTGCTGGTTAACACGTACAGTCACTGAGGGTGAGGACCGGAGCTGCTTGTTCGGGACTGCCTGTGACTATCCGATCTCTAAAATGACTTCCTTTGTGCCCCAATTAATCACATTGTTGCATTTATGAGGCTTCACCATTAATCCCATTGTTAATTTTCTTATTTAACTAGACAAGTCAGTTAACAACAAATTCTTATTTACAATGACAGCCTGCCCCGGTCAAACCCGGACAACGCTGGGCCAATTTTGCATGGCCCTATGGGACTACCAATCACGACCGGATGTGATTCAGCCTGGATTCGAACCAGGGACTGTAGTGATGCCTTCTTGCACTGAGATGCAGTGCCTTAGACCACTGCACCACTCGGGAGCCCATTAATGAGGCTTCACCATTGATTCATCATTTAATTTACACACGGCAGCCTTTACAACATGGCCGTGCTTTTGTCTCTGTGATGTTGCTGTGAAAAGATTTACCCAGCCCCCGTTTCACAAGATCCTCAGAGGAAGATTTACCCAGCCCCTGTTTCACAAGATCCTCAGAGGAAGATTTACCCAGCCCCTGTTTCACAAGATCCTCAGAGGAAGATTTACCCAGCCCCTGTTTCACAAGATCCTCAGAGGAAGATTTACCCAGCCCCTGTTTCACAAGATCCTCAGAGGAAGATTTACCCAGCCCCTGTTTCACAAGATCCTCAGAGGAAGATTTACCCAGCCCCTGTTTCACAAGATCCTCAGAGGAAGATTTACCCAGCCCCTGTTTCACAAGATCCTCATCAAAGGAAGTGAGACAGGCACGAATTTGAGACAATTCCTTCCTATAGAAGGCTAGGGATGCAAAATGGCACCCTATTCCCCATAGTGCCATGGTCAAAAGTAGTGCACTATTAGGGAATAGGGTGCCATTTAGGATACATACCCAGCCTCTTAAACTCATCATCCTCCTCCCTCCTGACCCAACTAACCATCACAATGACACCAATTATAGCAGAACTTTTATCACATCTACCATGTTGAGACGGTGTGGTGTCAATAGCTGTGTCTGGGTTCTAGTGTTAGAGCACTGAGCCATAGCTGAGTCATAGCTGAGACATAGCGGTGGTGGAAACATGTGACATAATACGTCATCATTTCCTCACATGATTTAACACGCTTCAGGATGTTAAAGAGAAAGGTTCATCAAAACAAAATGAGAGTACCGGTACTGTAGATTCTCTGTCATTCAGTAAGATAACATCCACAACGACAATAATACTTTAAAGTTGCAGTTATAATTATAACAATCCTCATGACATAATTACAAACTAAATAGTGTTTGACATCAGATCTTCTCCCGGCGACTAGGGATGAACTGATTTAAGTTAAGGAAATAAAATGCAATAGAAAACACATCAACGTTGTGCTGAAAACAAAACAAAATGAAGCTTAGATTTGATCAGATCAAAGCGTTGCCCGGCGACAGCAGACACTCGCATAGCAGGTGTTGGAGGTGGAACTGCGTTGGAGCTGTCAAATCGGTAGGCAGCTGCACTTGCGAAGCCACATCAGCCCCACTCACTTTAGAATTTCAGAACGAGAAAAGTGTAGGCTATATAGAAATAATTAGCCAGAGTGGCGCAGCAGTCTAAGGCATTGCATCTCAGTGCTAGAGGTGTCACTACAGACCCTGGTTCGATTCCAGGCTGTATCACAACTGGCCGTGATTGGGAGTCACATAGGGTGGCGCACAATTGACCCAGCGTTGTCCTGGTTTGGCCTAGTTAAATAAAGGTTAAATAAATAAAATGTAAATAATAAAGGTTTCCATCATCCTAATGGAGGTGTAGATTACATCTATCATCCTAATGGAGGTGTAGATTATATCTGTCATCTATCATCCTAATGGAGGTGTAGATTACATCTATCATCCTAATGGAGGTGTAGATTACATCTATCATCCTAATGGAGGTGTAGATTACATCTGTCATCCTAATGGAGGAGTAGATTACATCTGTCATCCTAATGGAGGTGTAGATTACATCTATCATCCTAATGGAGGTGTAGATTATATCTGTCATCTATCATCCTAATGGAGGTGTAGATTACATCTATCATCCTAATGGAGGTGTAGATTACATCTATCATCCTAATGGAGGTGTAGATTACATCTGTCATCCTAATGGAGGAGTAGATTACATCTGTCATCCTAATGGAGGTGTAGATTACATCTATCATCCTAATGGAGGAGTAGATTACATCTATCATCCTAATGGAGGAGTAGATTACATCTATCATCTATCATCCTAATGGAGGTGTAGATTACATCTATCATCCTAATGGAGGAGTAGATTACATCTATCATCTATCATCCTAATGGAGGTGTAGATTACATCTATCATCCTAATGGAGGTGTAGATTACATCTATCATCCTAATGGAGGTGTAGATTACATCTATCATCCTAATGGAGGTGTAGATTACATCTATCATCTATCATCCTAATGGAGGAGTAGATTACATCTATCATCTATCATCCTAATGGAGGAGTAGATTACATCTATCATCTATCAGCCTAATGGAGGTGTAGATTACATCTATCATCCTAATGGAGGTGTAGATTACATCTATCATCTATCATCCTAATGGAGGTGTAGATTACATCTATCATCCTAATGGAGGTGTAGATTACATCTATCATCTATCATCCTAATGGAGGTGTAGATTACATCTATCATCTATCATCCTAATGGAGGAGTAGATTACATCTATCATCTATCAGCCTAATGGAGGTGTAGATTACATCTATCATCCTAATGGAGGTGTAGATTACATATATCATCCTAATGGAGGTGTAGATTACATCTATCATCCTAATAGAGGAGTAGATTACATCTATCATCCTAATGGAGGTGTAGATTACATCTATCATCTATCATCCTAATGGAGGAGTAGATTACATCTATCATCCTAATGGAGGTGTAGATTACATCTATCATCCTAATGGAGGTGTAGATTACATCTGTCATCCTAATGGAGGTGTAGATTACATCTATCATCCTAATGGAGGTGTAGATTACATCTATCATCCTAATGGAGGTGTAGATTACATCTATCATCCTAATGGAGGAGTAGATTATATCTATCATCCTAATGGAGGAGTAGATTACATCTGTCATCCCAATGGAGGTGTAGATTACATCTGTCATCCTAATGGAGGTGTAGATTACATCTATCATCCTAATGGAGGTGTAGATTACATCTATCATCCTAATGGAGGAGTAGATTACATCTATCATCCTAATGGAGGTGTAGATTACATCTGTCATCCTAATGGAGGTGTAGATTACATCTATCATCCTAATGGAGGTGTAGATTACATCTATCATTTCCGTGTTCTAACAAGGCCACATGTGGATTTCTGTTAATGCGACTCCGTGCAAACAATGGCAATGTCCTCTTTAGGTATAATGCCGGGAGCCATTTGTGTATTTGACAGCCCTAACGCAGTTCCACCGTCAAAACAACCGCTATGCAGATGTTGGCTGAAGCTGTTCTGATTGAATAGAGCACCTAGTCTATCTATCTGGCATGCACACCACCACTGTAGCTAGACATGACGTGTGGGTTTTTTAAAACGTTTTCCTGTCCTCGGTTCATTGGGTCACACAGCAACATATTTACACCGTCACAATTTGTTTCTTCCATTAAAAAGGGATAGTTCAAACCCAATATGTCATTTTGTAATTTGAACCATAACTTTGTCTACACTTTAGACAGACTGTTATAGGTGTGTCCATACATACTGTAGCAGCAAAAACACACTGATTTAACAAGTTCATCACAACTCACAGAGCAATGGTGACATAGACTGCCTTCGCCTCATATTCCCCAAAACCAAAGCTCACATTAGGCCAAACTAAGGTCTGCCCCAGCTCAACTATTCTGGAAGGTACAATAGTCTCTACTTGAATTCCATTTCCCATTCATGTCATTCATAGAATAGGGCGTAGGGTCCAAGTCTCCTGTATTCTTCCTGGTTGAGGCTCCATATTAAGTCCATTTGTAGTGAAGCAGTTCAACCCGAGTTCCAGGGTTCTAATGAGGTGTTTGATTGGACAGATAGTCACAGTTTCTGTTGAGTAGTATGATATGATTGGTTGAAAACAGAGTGAAAGGTCCCGTTTAGGAATAAGATTGGAGGAACAGTGATATGATCCAGCTCAAGGATATGTTTGGGTTGGTGGAGGTAAACGAGATAAGGGGTGGTCTTCTTAAAGTGAGGGTGGACAGGGTCAAGGTGGCAGTCACATTATAACGACATAACAGAATTAAACTGAAGCGTCTACAGGGCCTCTGTGTCTCAACAACTCTATGAACTACCGCCATTCAGGGAGCTTGTGGTCGTCATGGACAACAGGGTAGTCCCATAGCTGTAAACTGTACGGGACGGATGGGGATATGGCTCTAAGGTCATTACACAGTCATGAAACATAATTTTACGGTTTCCCTGAAAGATGCAATAATATACCATTAGGAGTACAGGATTTAACTAGAAGTCTCCTGGTGGAAGCAAAACTCTTCCAATACTATGACCCACATCTAATCCCTATCGCCCCTACAGACAGTATAGTATACAACCTAATCCTTATCACCCCTACAGACAGCATAGTATACAACCTAATCCCTATCGCCCCTACAGACAGTATAGTATACAACCTAATCCCTATCGCCCCTACAGACAGTATAGTATACAACCTAATCCTTATCACCCCTACAGACAGCATAGTATACAACCTAATCCCTATCGCCCCTACAGACAGTATAGTATACAACCTAATCCCTATCGCCCCTACAGACAGTATAGTATACAACCTAATCCCTATCGTCCCTACAGACAGTATAGTATACAACCTAATCCCTATCGCCCCTACAGACAGTATAGTATACAACCTAATCCTTATCACCCCTACAGACAGCATAGTATACAACCTAATCCCTATCGCCCCTACAGACAGTATAGTATACAACCTAATCCCTATCACCCCTACAGACAGTATATAATACAACCTAATCCCTATCACCCCTACAGACAGTATATAATACAACCTAATCCCTATCGCCCCTACAGACAGCATAGTATACAACCTAATCCCTATCGCCCCTACAGACAGTATAGTATACAACCTAATCCTTATCACCCCTACAGACAGTATATAATACAACCTAATCCCTATCACCCCTACAGACAGTATATAATACAACCTAATCCCTATCACCCCTACAGACAGTATATAATACAACCTAATCCCTATCACCCCTACAGACAGTATATAATACAACCTAATCCCTATCGCCCCTACAGACAGTATATAATACAACCTAATCCCTATCACCCCTACAGACAGTATATAATACAACCTAATCCCTATCACCCCTACAGACAGTATATAATACAACCTAATCCCTATCACCCCTACAGACAGTATATAATACAACCTAATCCCTATCACCCCTACAGACAGTATATAATACAACCTAATCCCTATCGCCCCTACAGACAGTATATAATACAACCTAATCCCTATCGCCCCTACAGACAGTATATAATACAACCTAATCCCTATCGCCCCTACAGACAGTATATAATACAACCTAATCCCTATCGCCCCTACAGACAGTATATAATACAACCTAATCCCTATCGCCCCTACAGACAGTATATAATACAACCTAATCCCTATCGCCCCTACAGACAGTATATAATACAACCTAATCCCTATCAGCCCCTACAGACAGTATATAATACAACCTAATCCCTATCACCCCTACAGACAGTATATAATACAACCTAATCCCTATCACCCCTACAGACAGTATATAATACAACCTAATCCCTATCGCCCCTACAGACAGTATATAATACAACCTAATCCCTATCACCCCTCAGACAGTATAGTATACAACCTAATCCCTATCGCCCCTCAGACAGTATAGTATACAACCTAATCCTTATCACCCCTACAGACAGTATAGTATACAACCTAATCCCTATCGCCCCTACAGACAGTATATAATACAACCTAATCCCTATCACCTCTACAGACAGAACACCAAGATAAATAGATGTGTATGTGCACAGCTTGTAGACAGCGAAAACACAACCCATCTTCTGGTCTAGTCCTGACTGGCACACACAAACACATTAGCACACAATTTAGATTAAAATGTGTGAACCAGAACACACACACACACACACACACACACACACACACACACACACACACACACACACACACACACACACACACACACACACACACACACACACACACACACACACACACACACACACACACACACACAAAATCATGTTGCAAAGAGGTAAACCACAAGCCTATTGGTTGTGTCCCAAATGGGACCCTATTCCCTATATAGTGTACTACTACCCTAAATGCCCTGGTAATAAAAAGTAATGGACTATAAACATTATAGATTTACTATTTGAGACACTGCCAGGGTCCCTAGAAGCTGCTTCCTGCCAGGGTCCCTAGAAGCTGCTTCCTGCCAGGGTTCCTAGAAGCTGATTCATGCCAGGGTCCCTAGAAGCTGATTCATGCCAGGGTCCCTAGAAGCTGATTCATGCCAGGGTCCCTAGAAGCTGATTCATGCCAGGGTCCCTAGAAGCTGCTTCACGCCAGGGTCCCTAGAAGCTGCTTCATGCCAGGGGTCCCTAGAAGCTGCTTCATGCCAGGGTCCCTAGAAGCTGCTTCATGCCAGGGTCCCTAGAAGCTGCTTCATGCCAGGGTCCCTAGAAGCTGATTCATGCCAGGGTCCCTAGAAGCTGATTCATGCCAGGGTCCCTAGAAGCTGCTTCACGCCAGGGTCCCTAGA
Source organism: Salvelinus namaycush (assembly GCF_016432855.1). NCBI lineage: Eukaryota > Metazoa > Chordata > Actinopteri > Salmoniformes > Salmonidae > Salvelinus > Salvelinus namaycush. The sequence continues at coordinate 4,348,550 of NC_052333.1, forward strand.
AGCTGCTTCATGCCAGGGGTCCCTAGAAGCTGCTTCATGCCAGGGTCCCTAGAAGCTGCTTCATGCCAGGGTCCCTAGAAGCTGATTCATGCCAGCTGAGGACTTGTGTGTGTTTGTGTGTCTCTGTCTGTCTGTCTGTCTGTCTGTCTGTCTGTCTGAGATGGATGGAGGGGGTGGGGCTGGAGGAAGAAGGGAGGAAAGGGGGACAGAGGTGGATGGAGGGGGTGGGGCTGGAGGAAGAAGGGAGGAGAGGTGGATGGAGGGAGTGGGGCTAGAGGAAGAAGGGAGGAGAGGGGGACAGAGGTGGATGGAGGGGGGGGGGCTAGAGGAAGAAGGGAGGAAAGGGGGACAGAGGTGGATGGAGGGGGTGGGGCTAGAGGAAGAAGGGAGGAGAGGGGGACAGAGGTGGATGGAGGGGGTGGGGCTGGAGGAAGAAGGGAGGAGAGGGGGACAGAGGTGGATGGAGGGGGTGGGGCTGGAGGAAGAAGGGAGGAGAGGGGGACAGAGGTGGATGGAGGGGGTGGGGCTAGAGGAAGAAGGGAGGAGAGGGGGACAGAGGTGGATGGAGGGGGTGGGGCTGGAGGAAGAAGGGAGGAGAGGGGGACAGAGGTGGATGGAGGGGGTGGGGCTAGAGGAAGAAGGGAGGAGAGGGGGACAGAGGTGGATGGAGGGGGTGGGGCTAGAGGAAGAAGGGAGGAGAGGGGGACAGAGGTGGATGGAGGGGGTGGGGCTGGAGGAAGAAGGGAGGAGAGGGGGACAGAGGTGGATGGAGGGGGTGGGGCTAGAGGAAGAAGGGAGGAGAGGGGGACAGAGGTGGATGGAGGGGGTGGGGCTAGAGGAAGAAGGGAGGAAAGGGGGACAGAGGTGGATGGAGGGGGTGGGGCTAGAGGAAGAAGGGAGGAGAGGGGGACAGAGGTGGATGGAGGGGGTGGGGCTAGAGGAAGAAGGGAGGAGCGAAGGAGGAGAGGTAATCTCGTTAATACCAAAGCAGCAGCAGGCAGGTGCCCTGATGACAGGCACAGCCAGGGAACAAAGGACTGACGGGGTTAAACAGCTGATGACCCTCACTGTCGCCCACTGCACAACACACACACACACACACAAAATAAGGGCATACTTTGCTTCCACCAGGAGACCCCTTAGATGAAATGATAGCTGGAGAGTTAGAGACAAATGGCCCTGCACTCTTCAGGCATTCCAAATGAAACCGTAATCCTTATGTAGTGCCCTACTTTTGACCTATGGCCTCTGGTCAAAAATAGTGCACTATTTAGGAAATATTTGATTCTGTTGAGTTCTATCAAAGTCATCTATTTATAAGTAATGATGTCCATGATCTTCTAGGTTACAACGCTGTTGATAAAATACCATTCCCTTGGGTTGTTAATGACCCAACCAATCACTTTTTATAACCTCTGACCCCTGACTCTGCATGTGGTTGTGATGATGCATTTTCTTCTAGATCTGACACTAAAAACTGACCCATGTAAACAGATGTAACGATCACATTCAGATAGGGAGTCTTGGCTGTGGGGGGAGAGGGGAGGGGGTTAGAGAGGGAGGAGAAGGGGGAGAGAGGGGAGGAGTGAGAGGGGAGACAGGGGAGGGGGGAGAGAGGGAGAGGGGGGACAGGGGAGGATTTCTATTTCTGTTCCTCCAGCTCACTGAGACTCAAGAGGTGAGAGTGGGGTCACCAAGGACAGGCGAGCTAAAAGGTCATTCAAGTAAAATCAGGTGAGTCTTCCGTAACATAGAAGGGCTTGTGTTGAAAACACAACAGAAGACATCAACCCCATTGATGACACATGTCGAATTCTAATCGTGTCTTAGGGGGAACAGTTCCCCCCCTGTTGTAATATGGATGGCTCATAGTAGGATAAAGTAGGGTCTTGTGATTAGAGGTCGACCGATTAATCGGAAAGGCCGATTAATTAGGGCCGATTTCAAGTTTTCATAACAATCGGTAATCGCCATTTTTGGACACCGATCATGGCCGATTACATTGCATTCCATGAGGAGACTGTGTGGCAGGCTGACTACCTGTTATGTGAGTGCAGCAAGGAGCCAAGGTAAGGCGCTAGCTAGCATTAAACTTATCTTATAAAAAACAATCAATCTTCACATAATCACTAGTTAACTACACATGGTTGATGATATTACTAGTTTATCTAGGTTGTCCTTCGTTGCATATAATCGATGCGGTGCCTGTTAATTTATCATTGAATCACAGCCTAATTCGCCAAACGGGGGATTTAACGAGCGCATTCGTGAAAAAAGCACTGTCGTTGCACCAATGTACCTAACCATAAACATCAACGCCTTTCTTAAAATCAATACACAAGTATATATATTTAAACCTGCATATTTAGTTAATTTTGCCTGCTAACATGAATTTCTTTTAACTAGGGAAATTGTGTCACTTTTCTTGTGTTCTGTGCAACTGAGTCAGGGTATATGCAGCAGTTTGGGCCGCCTGGCTCGTTGCAAACTGTGTGAAGACTTTCTTCCTAACAAAGACAGCCAACTTCGCCAAACGGGGGATGATTTAACAAAAGCGCATTTGCGGAAAAAGCACAATCGTTGCACGAATGTACCTAACCATAAACATCAATGCCTTTCGTAAAATCAATACACAGAAGTATATTTTTTTAAACCTGCATATTTAGTTAAAAGAAATTCATGTTAGCAGGCAATATTAAACTAGGGAAATTGTGTCACTTCTCTTGCGTTCATTGCACGCAGAGTCAGGGTATATGCAACAGTTTGGGCCGCCTGGCTCGTTGCGAACTAATTTGCCAGAATTTTACGTAATTATGACGTAACATTAAAGGTTGTGCAGTGTAACAGCAATATTTAGACTTAGGGATGCCACCCGTTAGATAAAATACGGAAGGAACGGTTCCGTATTTCACTGAAAGAATAAACGTTTTATTTTTGAAATGATAGTTTCCGGATTTGACCATATTAATGACCTAAGGCTCGTATTTCTGTGTATTATTATATTATAATTAAGTCTATGATTTGATATTTGATAGAGCAGTCTCACTGAGCGGAGGTAGGCAGCAGCAGGCTCGTAAGCATTCATTCAAACAGCACTTTCGTGCGTTTGCCAGCAGCTCTTCGCTGTGCTTCAAGCATTTTTTCTACCATGTTATTGACTTGTTTATTGTTTACTCCATGTGTAACTCTGTGTTGTTGTCTGTTCACACTGCTATGCTTTATCTTGGCCAGGTCGCAGTTGCAAATGAGAACTTGTTCTCAACTAGCCTACCTGGTTAAATAAAGGTGAAATAAAATAAAATAAATAAAAATTGCACTGTTTATGACTTCAAGCCTATCAACTCCCGAGATTAGGCTGGTGTAACCGATGTGAAATGGCTAGCTAGTTAGCGGGGTGCGCGCTAATAGCGTTTCAATCGGTAACGTCACTCGCTCTGAGACTTTGAAGTAGTTGTTTGCCTTGCTCTGCATGGGTAACGCTGCTTCGAGGGTGGCTGTTGTCGATGTGTTCCTGGGGCGAGGAGAGGGACGGAAGCTATACTGTTACACTGGCAATACTAAAGTGCCTATAAGAACATCCAATAGTCAAAGGTATATGAAATACAAATGGTATAGAGAAATAGTTATATAATTCCTATAATAACTACAACCTAAAACTTCATACCTGGGAATATTGAAGACTCATGTTAAAAGGAACCACCAGCTTTCATATGTTCTCATGTTCTGAGCAAGGAACTTAAACGTTAGCTTTCTTACATGGTACATATTGCACTTTTACTTTCTTCTCCAGCACTTTGTTTTTGCATTATTTAAACCAAATTGAACATGTTTCATTATGTATTTGAGGCCAAATTGATTTTATTGATGTATTATATTAAAATAGAAGTGTTAATTCAGTATTGTTGTAGTTGTCATTATTACAAATAATTTAATAAAATTTGTCCGATTAATCGGTATCGGCTTTTTTTTGGTCCTCCAATAATCGGTATCGGTATCGGCGTTGAAAAATCATAATCGGTCGACCTCTACTTGTGATATACCATAACACCTTGCAACTCAACTCTGGACCTCGAAGCCCCCTCTAATTAGGGACTGGTTTACAGCTGGGACACCAGGTGGGTACAATTCATTATCAGGGAGAACAGAAAACCAGCAGGCTCCAGACCCCATAAGGTAAGATTTTAAATCCCCTGCCATAAGATAATGGGGGGGGGGGGGCATGACAAGCAGCTGATGGAATGATCCAACCGTGTCAGTGACCATACAGACCACAGTCATGAAAGGCCAGTAGGTTTCTTCCCCCCTGTGTTACATGCTTGGATGTAGGGGACAGGAGGGGGAAATGTTTGGCAGATAGGGGAAGGGGGGGATGGGGATTGGGGGGGGGTTGTACCCCTCTACACCTCCTCTCACCGGTCCAGCACTCGGCTGTAGTCCTGTGGGCCGCAGCCCCCCTCACTCTTAAGCTCGGCAAACACGTGGGTGAAGAAGTGGGGATCGGCGTTGATGCGTAGCATCTTGGTGCTAGTGGCGTCGATGATGGCAAGGCATCGGTCCCAAAACGCCTCTTTGCCAGCCTCCACCAGGAAAGGTTTCAGTGGGTAGGAGATCTCATTGCCCATGTAGGAGTAGGACAGGTAGAGGCAGGTGAGCAGCGTTGCCTGAAGCTCGTGCTCCGACGACACCAGGTCCCCATCCACCACATTTCGACACAGCATGTAGACAAACACAACGTTGGCTGGCGTCACGAAGGCCTGATCCTGCCAGCCCTGGAGGAGTAGAGAGCGGTCCACCGCCCGCACCCACTGCACTGGGTCCGCCGGGGAGAGGTGTTTCAGCCGATAGCAGCGGCCACACAGGAACTCACCCAGGCAGCGGAGAAGTTCACTAGTGGACGCCTGGATGATGACGCGCTTGGGGGACGAAGCGCCCGTTCCTTGATGGGGCACTTTTTTGACAGAAGGTAGCTGCTGGGGATTAATGCCCATCTCATAGCTGCAGTGTCCCTGGCCAAAGCCTATCCCCAGGCCTAGTCCCGCTGGCCTGTTGTAGCTGGACAGGTTGGCACAGGATAGAGACTTCTTGACATTCTCCTGGTTGAGATGCAACACCGGGTCCTTCTGGTAAACGTTGTTGTTGTTGAGGGGGTCTCCGAGCAACCCAGGACCCCCAGAACATTTCTTAGAACCCCCTCGTTTCTTGGTGGTGGCAACCAGGCGTTTCCAGGTGAGCGCCGGGAGGAAGATTGACTGGCCCCGTTTCAGGCCGCCAGTGTGGTCTTTCTGAGTGTTGAGCGATCGGCTGCTCAGGTTCGGGTAGTGGTTGAGCGAACCGGGGCGCGTGTTGTAGTAGCTGTTCTTCCTGGATGCAGGGGACAGTGACAGTACTGCACCCATGGTGATTCAGTGATCTATTATACTGGCTTTGTGAGGTCAGATTTGGACAGGGGTGAGATGGAGGCACAGTTCTCTCCTGTTTAACTCTTTAAGTTTAGTTGAATTTAGAGACAAAACGTTTTCCAGTTGATGCTGACACTATTCATATGCCCATGATGGCATTGCCATTATCTGCAACACAAGAACAGCAAACATTTATGATGTTGTGAATAAAAAAGCAAATAGCCTACCTAACTTTAAAAAAGAATACATTTGTATATTTTTCTCTCAAACATTTACATTCGCTAATGTCCTGTCAAGCAGCGCTGTGCTCCTGCGTCCCACCAGACTGCTATTTGCACAAGCATATCAATACATACACCTCCTTCAGAAAGTAATCATACCCCTTGACTTATTCCACATTTTGTTGTGTTACAGCCTGAATTCAAAATGGATTACAAAGATTTTTTTCTCTCACCCATATACACACACAATACCCCATAATGACAAAGTGAAAATAAAAATAAAATATCTCATTTACAAGTATACCCCTATGTCAATACATTTTAGAATCACTTTTGGATGCGATTACAGGTTTGAGTATTTTTGGGTAAGTCTCTAAGAGCTTTCATACCTGGATTGTACAATATTTGCACATTATTATTTTTTAAATCCTTCATACTCTGTCAATTTGGTTGTGGCTCATTGCTAGACAGCCATTTTCAAGTCTTGCCATAGATTTTCAAGCCGATTTAAGTCAAAACTGTAACTTAGCCACTCAGAAACATTCAAAGTCATCTTGGTAAGCAACTCCAGTGTATATGGGGTATTGTGTTTTAGGGTATTGTTCTGGTGAAAGGTGAATTTATCTACCAGTGTTTGAACCAGGTATTCCTCCTAAGATTTTGCCTGCGCTTAGCTCTATTCTATTTCTTGTTATCATAAAGAACTCCCTAGTCCTTGCTGATGACAAGCATACCCATAACATGATGCAGCCACCACCATGCTTTAAAACATGAAGAGTTGTACTCAGTGATGAGTTGTGTTGGATTTGAATTGTGGAGGAACTGCAACGTTGTTGATCCATTCTCAGTTTTCTCCTATCACAGCCATTAAACTCAAACTCTTTTAAAGTGGAGTTGAGAGCATTTTAACTACTTTGCAGATATGAAACCAACAGACAACCATAATATCAGTCAAAAAAATCACATTTGCAGTTTATGCTACAAAATCAACTTTATCAAATCAAAATCCTCATATCAAATGTTATTGGTCACATACACATGGTTAGAAGCGGTTTTAAAAATAGATTATATTTGACTCAAAATTCCATGTTGGCAGACTAGATGGATGCGGCATGATCAATATAATTCACAAATACATTTCTTGGTAGTCCAAAAAATATTGCTATCAGGTTGTAAATCACAGCTGCTCTGGTACGTTGTTTGCTGCCTCCATTCAAGATGCAATATTTCAGTTTCAATGACTCAATATTTTGGACAAAAACGGACGAATGTAACTAAGGTTGAGAATGTCAATACAATCAAACTAGCAAGGGAAGTGATCACAAGTCAGTCATAATGTAGCTAATAGGCTAGCGTACCTATTTATGTAGCTATTTATTTAGCAAGCTAAAAACCCGGAGCATAACGTTAGCTAGCTACCTATCGTGCAAGATCCGCTGACTATGTCCGGTGTCAGTAAACGTTGGCAAAATGTTTTAATTGTTAGTCACTAACGCTCTAGATAACATGTAAACAGCCTAACCAGCTCTGCTAGGGAGAGTAAAATGGTCAGAGGGAGGTGTTCTCTCATTTGTGTCTGGAAGAAGATGGCAAGCTAGCCAACTTTAGCCAGTTAGCTTGGGTGCTTGACTGCTGTTGTGAGCATCATCCCTACTCCTCGGGCACGAGGCAATTTACGAACGCACCCTTAGTTGTCAATCAAATGTATTTGGCATCAATCAAATGGGAGGGCAGGTGGGCAAGTTCCCATTCAGTTGTCAAAATGTGGGTGGGTTGGGAAATGCATGAATTGGCAGGCAGGCTACAGAAGGACAAGCAGGCTACTACTATACCCCATCGTTTATCAGAGCAATTCTGATGGCCAACTAGCTGAAAAAGTTGAAGAGGGTTTGTCTAATGTTTTCTAGTTAGATTTGAGCTTATCTCACTCTGGCATTAGTTGTTGATCTTGTTGTTGTTGTTGTTGATGTGCATAACATAGGGAGCGATAGCCAACCTTTTCACGGTTGTTTGATCAAAAGGACTGTTAAGTTACCAAATGGAAGAAGACTCCCATGGTATTTACATATTTGCGGAAATTTTTGGCATATTTTGGCACATATTTTGGCACATATTTTGGCAAATGTGTTAATTCTAATGATCTAAAGTTGCGCTGTTGGTACTGCCAGTTCAAAGTGGATGATGGCAGGCCTGTGTGGCAAATGGCTTATTTGCATAACGACCTACTGTAGCTATGATTGGCTATGGCGCACCGGTCTGCATAGACTCTGGTCCTGGACGAGACAGCTGTTTTTCAGGTTTTATTTACTGCAGTGTCTATTAATTTTCAAAAATGCCGTACTGTACATCACTCCCAAACATTACCATATCTTAGTGCTAGCTTGTCAGACTTTTTTTTTAAGTGTCATATTCTTCCTTAAACATATGAACAGATTTTAATAACATTTCATGTTGCTAAAATGCTGTCAGGTCCACTTTAAAGTCGCCACTGGCCTCATGGTGAATTCCCTGAGCGGTTTCTTTGAGAGGCATTGGAAAACCTGTGGTTTAATATGTGTTTGGAATTCACTGCTTGACCGAGGGACCGTACAGATAATTGTATGGCTCCTGAGTGGTGCAGGGGTCTAAGGCACTGCATCTCAGTGCTAGAGACATCACTACAGACCCTGGATTCCAGGCTGTATCACAACCGGCCGTGATTGGGAGTCCCATGGGGCGGTGCATAATTGGCCCAGCGTCGTCCAGGTTAGGGTTTGGCCCGGGTAGGCCGTCATTGTAAATAAGAATTTGTTCTTAAACTGTCTTGCCTAATTAAATAAAGGTTAAATAAAAAAAATACAAATAAAATGTGTGGGGTACAGAGATGAATTAGGTAGTCATTCAAAAATCATGTTAAACACAATTATTGCACACAGAGTGAGTCCGTGCATTTTATTATGTGACTCGTTGAGCACATTTTTACTCCTGAACTTATTTAGGCGTTGCCATAACAAAGGGGTTGAATACTTACTGACTCAAGACATTCATTTGTAAAAATGTCGAAAAACAATTCCACTTTGACATTATGGGGTGTAGGTGACAAAAACAAGTGACAAAAATGTTAAATTCAGGCAGCAAAATGTTGAAAAAGTAATGGGGTTTGAATACTTTCTGAAGGCACTGTATCTCTGGTCCAGGGCGTTAGTGTGCGTTCTTCTACTATCCTCTACGAACACCCTGGACGCCCGGGACCAGAGCTAATCCAGACAATTCCCTAGTGTGAGGACCGTTCCTCATGCGCCAGTCTCCACTAAAGTCACCAGACTGACCCAAATAGAATATCCGCGCAGCTATAATTGTTGAATCATTTCAACACATTGTTGTAGCCTACTGCAGTGCGCTAAGGAAATAAATAGTCGATTTCCATGCACAATGATATTCTAGGGCAGGCTACATTGTGTCAGAGCGCACTTTAACAAGATTTTTTTTAAATGCCGATAAAAACACAAGCTCTCTGACAAACACAATCAATGAAAATCCATTTGACATAATAACAATTATAAATAATTATCAATGAGAAATAAATACAATTTCAAAACCCAAACAGGTCATATTTTTTTCTCCAAAAGACAAACAAACAAACAATGCAAACAGAACAGATATGCTCACCTAGCCTATGTATGGCTATATCATCGGATGTCCGATGGCAGTATCAACCCGTTGTCCATTATCGCCTATCTGCAGTCCGCGATTTACAGAACTGCACAACAAAGCGCAATAACTGGACTGCCTGTAAGGAGGTAACATTGACAACTGTTCACATGAGTGCCGGAATTATTGATTCAGTTCAAGAAGCGCTTCTGAGCGCTTTGTTATTCTCAGGGCAGCCGCGTAGAAGCCGTCCGTCTCGGCCAAGTCGGGTGCAGGTGTCCAGCGCTGCGTAATAGCTGCTGCAGACTAAATCCAAAAGGCTGCTCCGTTATAGAGTAGAAATTCTTCTGTCAGTCGAGTCTCCATCTCAAAGGGATGACAACGCAAACTTTCACTTGGATATCTGACCACACTGTCCTTTCAATCGATTCCATCATTGTGTGCAGAAAAGCCTATCCAGAACTTTACGTAAATACAAAGTCCTTCGAAAGCAGACAGAATATCGGCGGAAAGATAATCTGTGTCACTCCCTCATATCGGTAACCGTACGTTTCGACTAGAAGTGGTGCCTCCGCTTGACAACTCTTCTCTTCGCTCCAAAATATTGGCCGCTTTGTGGGCGTGGGTGTAGGCGTGAACCTATTCAAGTAAGTAAGTAAATACATTTAGAAAATGCAACAAAAAAAAGATATTAGCCAGCTGGCTGGCTACAACAGGCCACTGTGTCGGCTAAATAGCTTGCCAACTTTACATACTATAGCTAAGTGAAATATCATCAGCTGGTTGACTTCATATTAGCTTGTTATCTTGATGTAGGCCTATTTATCATTGTAAATTAAAAACTCATGCACCAAATGCATTTGTAGATAACAGCAAATGAAGAGTGTGAAAGGGTGTTATGCAGCTGTCGGAAAAAGGAGAAGGTGTACTAGTTAGATAGGGCAGGTTGTGGGAGGACATTATGAAAATATTCTCCCGTTTTAGTCCCTAGCGAGGAAAACTATGATGACAGACAGAGAGATATTAGCCAGGGCTGTCTAGTTGTAATATGATGATGCCTGTTTCTTTGTGATGTCTGTCCTCAGATATGGGTAGCTGTGAAAGCCTGTCTGAAGATGAAGAGGTCCCAGTGAATGTCCCAAGAGACTGCTGGCACATTTTTTGGGATGTACTTATGTTAGCGATTGTTGTTCACAACAATCCAGTTAAAAGTCACACACAATGTAGGCTGCAAAGTTATTACAACTGGAGCAGGCCAATCCTTCTCCTGGAGGTATGTTGGGTATGCAGACTTCTGTTCCAGATCAGTTATAACACAACTGATTCAACGTATCAAACCTAATGACTTGATAATAATGTGTATTATTGCTGGGCTGGAATAGAAGTCTGCTCACCCAGTAGATCAGGGAGTGGAGCAAGGTTGGCCACTTCTGGTACGGACTTTTTTTGATCACCTGTTGTTTACCTCTTTATTAAGATGTCTAACATTTAAAAACAAGTTAGATTATTTGTACATTTTGAAATTATATTTTCATTAATTATATGTTGAATTCTATGTCCTAAACTCACACATCATTTGCATATTGATGAGATAGCTATATGTTCTCAATTTAAAAGGATACCAGTAGATAATGTATATGAGGCTAATCATAAGCCAGATTTTCTACATTATATTTTTGACATGAAATTGTTTAGTGCAAATCTGAACCTTGTACTCTAGCTACAGTAGAGTACATGGCAATAAGGATCTGGCAATTTGTAGGCTAATTTAAACTGTCAAAAAGGAACATTATTTGGCATGGGGAGTGTTGTAATTCTACCTTGTTTATTTGCCAAGAATGCTTTTAGAATACTTAGACGGTTACTGATAATGGGCCTCTGTACGCCTATGTAGCCATTCCATAAAAAATCAGCCATTTCCAGCTACAATAGTCATTTACAACATTAACAATGTCTACATTGTATTTCTGATCAATTTGATGTTATTTTAATGGACAACAAATGTGCTTTTCTTTAAAAAAATGACATTTCTAAGTGACCCCAAACTTGTGAACGGTAGTGTACTTGTAACCTCACTTTTGAGAAAATGGCCTTTGAATGTTTTGATACCTACTGGAGAGCTCTTCTTTGTCTACACCCATTAAGCATTGTTCACACCCTCATAAGCTTTAACCCCCACCCGAACTCTGACCATTTTACTCGCCCTAGCAGAGCTGGTTAGGCTGTTTTCATGTTATCCAGAGCGTTGTTGACTGTAACGGTAATGCTGGCAACAATTGTATTATGCTTTTTTGTCGACATTTACTGACACCGGACATATTCAACAGGAGTTGAGCATTTGTAAATTCATCCGTTATTCTGCGCTCTGGCACACTCAGACGAGAGTGCTCTGAAATCGAATGCATCCGGAATGGTAACTGCATAGTGGAGTCTTTTGTTAAGACATGTAGCTAGCTAGCTAAACAATTAACCATCATTCTAACTCATGATGTGTAATATCTGAAAATGTATTTAGCTAGACCATTTTACCTCTTTAATAGGAGTTGATAGCCAGAGTGAATTTACCAGCTAGTACATCTAATCAACAGTTGTTGCAGTGACATTCCATTGAAGTGGATACTTGTATAGTGGAGTCTTTTGTCAAGACATGTAGCTAGCTAGCTAAACAATGAACCATAATCCCAACTCATGACGTTACTACCCTGCATGAATCTGCAGGTAGCTAACCAACCAGGTTCAATGTTAGCTAGCTAACATTAGGCTATAATTAGCCAAGCATAAGGCTCTTTGATATGAATAATAATATCATACACGTAACGTTAGCTAGCGAGCCAGCCAGCTAATGTTAGCTAGCTAACAGTACACTTTAACTTGAAATGAAACCACTTTCTGTCAAAATTAGAAACGTGTAATATCTGAAAATGTAGCAAGCTAGACTATCGTACCCGTATACATCACGGATGGACGCGTCTCCTGTCGGATGCCATGGTTGCCCTTAGTTTGAAGATGTAATCAGGAGACAGGTGTTTTCTCCATCTCCTGAGCTATCATACTCTAATTCTTCTGATTTCAAAACTCGGTCCTCCAGAAAGTTGAGAACATTTATGCAGTTTTACTACGCAATAAAAAAAAATTAAAGCCGCGTTAGCAGGATTACCTAGACATACTGACCAGCTCAAATAGACAGAAGCGTGCTATATTGTAGACTCAATTCAATCCTAACTCATCTCTCGGCATGTCCAGCCCACTCATTATCTCAGCCAATCATGGCTAGCGGGAAGGTTGCTATCTTTTTCTGTGGCTCAACCAACTAGGCTCGTAATTTAATAATTTCATTTGTATTTACAGATGGCATACATGTTTGTTATTAAGGCACATGAAAGTTCACATGTTCGAAAAGGCATTTCTGCCCCAAAAAATGCATTTTGATCAACAACAAAAAAGTTTAGGTTCAAACGTCTCTCCTGTGAAGTAGTGACCTGAAACATGTGCCTAGTTTCCTGAAACGGGTCACATATGCTGAGCACTTGTTGGTTGCTTTTCCTTCCACTCATCCCAAACCATCTCAATTGGGTTGAGGTTGGGTGTTTGTGGAGGCTAGTTCATCTGATGCAGCACTCCATCACTTGCCTTCTTGGTCAAATAGCCCTCACACAGCCTAGAAGTGTGTTTTGGGTCATTGTCCTGTTAAAAAACAAATTACAGTCCCACTAAGCGTTAACCAGATGAGATGGCGTATCGCTGCAGAATGCTGTGGTAGCCATGCTGATTAAGTGTGCCTTGAATTCTAAATAAATCATAGACAGTGTCACCAGCAAAACACCCCCACACCATCACACCTCCTCCTCCATGCTTCACGGTGGGAACCACACATGCAGAGATCATCTGTTCACCTACTCTGCGTCTCACAAAGACACGACGGATGGAACCAAAAATCTCAAATTTGGACTCATCAGACCAAAGGACAGATTTCCACCGGTCTAATGGCCATTGTTTGTGTTTTTTGGCCCAAGCAAGTCTCTTCTTCTTATTGGTGTCCTTTAGTAGTGGTTTCTTTGCAGCAATTCGACCATGGAGGCCTGATTCACGCAGTCTCCTCTGAATATTTCATGTTAAGATGTCTGTTACTTGAACTCTGTGAAGCATTTAATGAACTTATCCTCTGAAGCAGAGGTAACTCTGGGTCTTCCTTTCCGGTGGCGGTCCTCATGAGAGCCAGTTTCATCATAGCGTTTGATGGTTTTTGCGACCGCACTTGAAGAAACGTTCAAAGTTCTTGAATTTTTCTGGATTGACTGACCTTCATGTCTTAAAGTAATGATGGACTTTCGTTTCTCTTTGCTTATTTGAGCTGTTCTTGCCATAATATGGACTTGGTCTTTTACCAAATAGGGCTCTGTATCTTCTGTATACCACCCCTACCTTGTCACAACACAACTGATTGGCTCAAACGCATTACGAAGGAAAGAAATTCCACAAATTAACTTTTAACAAGGCACACCTGTTAATTGAAATGCATTCCAGGTGACAACCTCATGAAGCTGGTTGAGAGAATGCCAAGAGTGTGCAAAGCTGTCATCAAGGGTGGCTACTTTGAAGAATCTCAAATATAAAATATATTTGTTTAACACTTCTTTGGTTACTACATGATTTCATATGTGTCATTTAAATGGCTTCTAAATACGAGGTTCTCCGGTATTCACCAAGGTTCTCATCTCTCGTTTCATGATGGGCATGGACACATGTAGCCTACATCATGGAGAGGGTTTTACGCACATCCAAAGCATGGCTACAATAATGTAGGCCTGCCTACAATACATAGATAAAAAGGGAACGTCAGCTCACTGTTTTGCTCCTCTCCAACTTGATCTTTTAATAACAAAGCTTCAGTGATTAAGATTTTTTTCTAAGCGGTCTCACGAGCCAAACCCTTTATCGACAGTCTTGAGTAGCCCATGGGAGAGCGAGGTAAGTTGTCAAACTGTTCATACCTCCAACACTAGAGGCGCTATCTCAAAAATCAAATAGCTACTTTGTGTGACTACATGTTCTATGGTCAACTTCCTGTTCACATGTGGCCAAGGACACTCTAATCTGAGGTGAGCACAAGGTTCTTATTTTTCCCCTTCAAAAGTAAAAAAATTGTCACTTTACATTTTATGCAATAAAACTTTGTTAGGTATGAATGTTCAAAATGATAATTTTGCTCTGAGTAGAGGAGACAATAATGTGTATTTTGATACTTTAGCTGCAGTTCTATCTTGAGCTAACCTTTTAGCCAACATTAGCACACATGTCAGTTTGGGGCAAGTTGTCTCAATGACCTTGGGGCAAGGCGTCACCTAGTGACAACTTGCCCCAGTATACATAGACACATAGAACAAAAAAACATTGTGATATCGTGTAATCAGCTCTGATAATAGTAGTAAATGTTACTGTAAATGGATTATTATATACATGTGTAGTTTAGAGCAGCAGACATATCCCTGGGCTACACAAGACAGGCTCTGGCATGTGTGTGTGTGTGTGTGTGTGTGTGTGTGTGTGTGTGTGTGTGTGTGTGTGTGTGTGTGTGTGTGTGTGTGTGTGTGTGTGTGTGTGTGTATGTGTGTGTCTATAACACACTACATGCCTACTGTATGAGACAGTATATCCACAGACACACACACACACTACTTCATACAGTGTCATGAATTTAGCGTGGTGTTATGAATTGCATTGTGGCAGCAAGGATAGTAGACAGGGAGGTGGGCGTAATACGCCTGTAATGAATATGTAATTGCAATGAGGAAATCTGTTTTTGAAGGAAAGATGAAAGGAAGGAAGGAAGGAAAGAAAGATGGTTAGAAATGATAAAAGAAAGACAGAGAATGGCAGCATACCACCTGGCATAATGTTAATGGCAGTGAGGCAGGTGAAGTTGCAGAACAAATCAATCAGGAGTACAGCGAAGGATTTTGACATAAATGACCGTACTCTGACTCGGTATTGGGGCTGCAGGTAGCCTAGTGGTTAGAGCGTTGGACTAGTAACCGAAAGGTTGCAAGAATCAAATCCCTGAGCCGACAAGATAAAAATCTGTCGTTCTGCTCCTGAACAAGGAGTTCCTAGGCTGTCATTGAAAATAAGAATTTGTTCTTAACTGACTTGCCTAGTTAAATAAAGATTGTCAAAAGGTTACATGAGAAGAAGTTGAAAGTCAGACAGCCATGCCAACAACAATGGTTGGCTATACAAAACCAAGGCAGGTTTTTTCCCCTGATTTGGAGATGCAGATTGTTCAGTGTACTACTAGGTCAGCTGACATTTATTTTGGTCTGTCGCCAAGTGAGGTCAGAAGACTTGCCTACCAGTTTGCTGTGGCACACCAGCTGAAGTTCGCGTCAATGTCGGCAGAAAAAGAAAAGGCCAGCTCAGAGTGGTTTGCAGGCTTCTTAAAGCGGCACCCAATGCCGTCGCTGAGAATGCCAGAGGCAACTAGCCTTATCAGGGCAAGTAGCTTCAACAGAGAAAATGTTAAGGCTTTCTTCGACAATGTAGCAGAAGTGCTACAGAGATATCAATTTGGACCAGGAGACATATGGAATGTCGATGAAACTGGGGTGATCACTGTACATAAACCTGACAGAGTGGGGGGCAGACGTGGAGTCAAACAAGTAGGGTCACTGACCTCCGCTGAAAAGGGGAACCCTCGTCACACTGGCCTGTGCTGTCTCAGTCACAGGGAATAGTAAACCTCCATATTTTATATTCCCCTGTGTCAACTTCCGCGGTCATTTCCTGATCAACGGGCCACCTGGCAGCAAAGGAGTGGCAAATCCCTCTGGGTGGATGAAAGATGTGCACTTTGTTGACTTCCTGAAACATTTCGTTGAGCATACAAAGTGCTCAAAGGAGAAGACCTGTTTAATCCTTTTGGACAAAACCAAGAGTCTCATCTGTCCATTGATGGACTCAATTATGCCAAAGAAATAGGCATAATTATGCTGTCATTCCCACCATATTGCTCTCATCGGCTTCAACCGTTAGACAGGTATGTCTGTGGGCCGCTAAAGAGGCACATCAACACCGGGTGTGATGCCTGGATGAGGAACAATCCCGGGAAGTCAATGTCAATTTATGACATTCCTGGGATTGTGGCAATTGCCTATCCTCTGGCTGCAACCCCCTTGAACATTCAGGCTGGCTTTAGGGTGGCTGGGGTACAACCTTAGAACAGGGATGTATTTCTGTAATCCGAGTTTGCGCCATCCTACGTTACAGATCGCCCCATTCAGAACCCATCCCTACCATGCCCCAGCACCAACCCTGCCCTGCCATGCCCCAGCAACATTCCAGCCCTACCAGGCTCCAGCTCCATCCTACCAGGCCCCAGCAACATTCCAGCCTTGCCAGGCTCCAGCTCCATCCTGCCAGGCCCCAGCAACATTCCAGCCCTGCCAGGCCCCAGCTCCATCCTGCCAGGCCCCAGCAACATTCCAGCCCTGCCAGGCCCCAGCACCAACCTGCCAGGCCCCTGTACTATTCCAGCCCTGCCAGGCCCCAGCTCCAACCTGTCAGGCCCTAGCAACATTCCAGCCCTGCCAGGCCCCAGCACCAACCTGCCAGGCCCCTGTACTATACCAGCCCTGCCAGGCCCCAGCTCCAACCTGCCAGGCCCTAGCAACATTCCAACCCTACCAGGCTCCAGCTCCATCGTGCCAGGCCCCAGCAACATTCCAGCCCTGCCAGGCCCCAGCACCAACCTGCCAGGCCCCTGTACTATTCCAGCCCTGCCAGGCCCCAGCTCCAACCTGCCAGGCCCCTGTACTATTCCAGCCCTGCCAGGCCCCAGCACCAACCTGCCAGGCCCCAGCTCCATCCTGCCAGGCCCCAGCACCATTTCAGCCCTGCCTAGCATGAGCTCAGACACAGACCTGCCCAGTTCTTATGCTAGCACCAGCTCACCCATGTCCAGCTATGCCATTGCTGACAGCGGACTACCAACTCCAGAGGACATCCGGCCATATCCAAAAGCTGGCCCCCGAAAACCAGCTTGCAAAGGAAGATAATGGCGCAAAACAGCAATTCTAACTGGCACACCAGTGAAGCAGGCACTAGAAATGGAAATTAATAGGCACAATCTAGCAAAAGGATGTTTTCCGAAGAAAAGGAAGCAAGGGGGGGGTCCAAATTTGGATCTGCAAAGAACAAGGCAGCTAAAAAAAGAAAAATCATAGAAGAGTCATCATCAGATGAAGAGGAGTGCTTCTGCCTCGTCTGTGTGGAGCCATTTTCAAACAGCCTTCCAAAGGAGACTTGGGTGAAGTGTGTGAGATGCAACAAATGGGCTCATGATGCTTGCACCTCAGGCCAGGCAATTTATGTGTGCCAGAACTGTGACTCTGAAGATGAGTCTGATTAGTCAGATACGGATGTACGTCGTATGGGCTGTTAAAAAACGGTGCATTAGTGCATTAGTGTGTTTAAACACCACGTCTTGTCACGACTTCCGCCGAAGTTGGTCCCTCTCATTGTTCGGGCGGCGTTCGGCGGTCAACGTCACCGGCCTTCTAGCCACCGCCGATCCACTTTTCATTTTCCATTTGTTTTGTCTTAGTCTTACACACCTGGTTTCACTCACCCAATTACCTGTTTATTATTTAACCCTCTGTTGCCCATGTTTGTTTGTGAGTGATTGTTTGTTGTATTGTGGTCCGTATTGTGGGTTTGGTAATTCTCTTGTATTTTGATGACTTTGAGTAGAGTTACTTTTATTCACTCATCTCTGCTGTCCTGCGCCTGACTCCTCTGCACCAGCTACACATAGAACCTTACACGTCTGTTTTGTTAAGACTTTAAACATTTAAGCCAGTTATCTGCAGCATTACATTCCGATTCCAACAATTACCGTGGATCTACAGTATCCACGGTAATTGTTGGAATCGGAATGTACGCCAGAGAACGTTCGAGTTCAAAGTTCAAAGTAAAGTGGCCGGCCACTTAATTAATGTGTGCTCTGCCAGCATTATCGTTTTGATTAAAAGGCATGATTTGCCAGATTCTCTAGGCATGATTGTTTTTATTTTGAGTTCTTTAATGAAGTTGAATTTTGGTTTTGAATTTGAAATTAAAAGTTATTCACAATTAATTTGTTGTGTTCTTATTTGTTGATAATCCAATGTGACAACTTACCCGACGTAGTGTGACAATTTACCCACTTATGGGGAAAATTGTCACAAGTGCACACTCTCTATTTAATGGTCTACAACTCCGTACTGAAATAAGATATGAAGATGTAATGAATACAAAATATGTAATGAATTCATTTGGTGTGACATTCATACCATTGTGATGTATTGTGCCCAGTAAATGTTAGACAGCGTGAAAAGTGTGACAACATACCTCGCTCTCCCCTACTTGATTGCATTGGGCAGGACAAAAACAAAGCATCCTTCATTGAGAGGAGGGGAGGCTATGCTTGATTTTTAATCAAATAAATGGAATGGGGAAAAAACTTTATTTGTTTTATTTCTAAATACGAAGTATACATGCGCCAAAAGCACATTACTCTTGTAATGCATCACGGCTGGATAGAATGCGTTTCCGCTGTCAAAATTCATGCTATAACCAACCGCGTTGCCGCTAAACCCAGCTTTTGGTTTGTCTTAAATATCCCTACCAGTGCTGCCTGAAATTAGCACAACTCAAATATTTCCACCCCGCCCATCTGAGCACAAGCGAGCTGATATAATACAGGTTGATTACCAATCATTGAGCAACCGTTTGATATTGCGAACGAAAGCGCGTTTCACACTAGCGTCACCTTAAAGCCAGCCGGAAATAGAGCCCAGGGTGTCAAACACTTCGACATTTGACTTTTGGAGAAACGTGGATAAACATCAGAATCTGAAGTCAAATTTATAAAACCTTGAGATCTTGTTGCTCTGATGCCAATGTGATGCCAACGTGATGCCAATGTGTTGTTCAGACTAACACTCCACTGCTATTGCATTGCTAGATCACAATACTATCTTATCATTCCAAGTAAAGATATTTTGTTTGTTTTATCATGTATTTGTGTGTTTGGAGAGGGATAAGGGATAGTTGGCATCAGTGTGTAGGCTTTAAGCCACTGGACCATGTCTTGTATTACATGCCACATATTACATGCCAGTGGGTGGCTGGCCATGGTCTAGATAAGAAAAGGTACACCGTGTGGTGAAACTCTAGCTAGTATAACTCTAGCATACCTCTAGCATAACTCTAGCATACCTCTAGCATACCTCTAGCATACCTCTAGTATAACTCTAGCATACCTCTAGCATACCTCTAGCATAACTCTAGCATACCTCTAGCATACCTCTAGCATACCTCTAGTATAACTCTAGCATACCTCTAGCATAACTCTAGCATACCTCTAGCATACCTCTAACATACCTCTAGCATAACTCTAGCATACCTCTAGCATACCTCTAGCATACCTCTAGCATAACTCTAGTATAACTCTAGCATAACTCTAGCATAGCTCTAGCATAACTTTAGCATACCTCTAACATACCTCTAGCATAACTCTAGCATACCTCTAGCATACCTCTAGCATATCTCTAACATACCTCTAGCATAGCTCTAGCATACCTCTAGCATACCTCTAACATACCTCTAGCACACCTCTAGCATAACTCTAGCATAACTCTAGCATACCTCTAGCATACCTCTAGTATACCTCTAGCATGGCTCTAGCATACCTCTAGCATAGCTCTAGCATAGCTCTAGCATACCTCCAGCATAGCTCTAGCATAACTCTAGCATAGCTCTAGCATACCTCTAGCATACCTCTAGCATAACTCTAGCATACCTCTAGCACGCCTCTAGCATAGCTCTAGCATAACTCTAGCATACCTCTAGCATAACTCTAGCATTCCTCTAGCATGGCTCTAGCATACCTCTAGCATACCTCTAGCATAGCTCTAACATACCTCCAGCATAGCTCTAGCATAACTAGGCCAACAATACCTTTGTGACCTGAATAATCAAGTCTCTTTCAAGCCAAGAGAATGGAATGATATAGGTTGCAAATAGGGCCACAGAGCATACTGAGTGAGTGAACACCTCAAACATATCCTCTCGTCTCACCCTTATCTTAGGTTACGTTTCTAATGGGAGTCTATTCCCTATGTAGTGCACTACTTTTACAAGGGCCCATAGTAGTCAAAGTAGTGGACAATGGACAGAAGTAGTGGACTATAGGGAATTGTGTACCATTTGGGATGAATCTCTAACCTATAATACATTGCAGCATACGCTCCCAAGATGCCCCCTGTTACTTCAGCCTGTTATGGTAGATGACTGAGTGCTGCTGCTTAGTGACACAGTGTTGGTTAGCCTCGTATGGGATATATCCTGTGAAATAGGAACCGAATTGCCACACAATATAACTAGAGCTTTATGCAACTCTCTATTTTGGGCATGCTAAAAGGGACTTTCCATAGAAGAAGTTAAGCCACTGGAGAGGGAGATGGAGAAACAGAAGATACAGTATCTGTTGGTAGAGCAATGCAGGATAACATTCTGTAGAAGGAACGAGGCTTGTTATGCAACAACCATCTCGATAAGGTGCTTCCCTCATCATATAGGTTGTATATAACACTATATAGCTTCAAAACATGGTTAAAACTATAATCTTTATATCATGGATGGTCAGTCTTTGCATCCATAGCTCTGTCTATGAATTTCCAGGTCTCTGGTCATAAGTAGTGCGTGCACTATACAGGGAATAGGGTGCCATTTGGGACACATTCGGGGATATCTCCTCATTCACTCCCCCCTTCCCCCTCCTTCCTCCACCCCTCCACACTCCACCCTGGAGAAACAGCTGCAGGGCTACCTCCAGCCCAGCTGAAACAGGCTGACTACTAGCAGCTACTGTATGAAAGAGGCTCTTGTTGGACCCAGCTCAGCTGCTACCAGTGGAGGCTGGTGGGAAGAGCGACAGGAGGATGGGCTCATTGTAATGGCTGGAATGGAATAGATGGAGCGGTATCAAACATATGTGAACCACAATGATCCCGTTCTCCTATAGCTACTCCCACCAGCCTCCTCTGGCTGCCACCACCATCTACCCAGACAGGGGGGAGAAGAAATACCATGACTTGCCCTGAGATCTCTGATGCCTGTCTTTGTAGCATGGCTCTAACCTAACCTTGTAGCATACCCCCAACCTAACCTTGTAGCATGGCCCCAACCTAACCTTGTAGCATGCCCCTAACCTAACCTTGTAGCATGCCCCCAACCTAACCCTGTAGCATGGCCCCAACCTAACCTTGTAGCATGCCCCTAACCTAACCTTGTAGCATGCCCCTAACCTAACCTTGTAGCATGGCCCCAACCTAACCTTGTAGCATGCCCCTAACCTAACCTTGTAGCATGCCCCAACCTAACCTTGTAGCATGGCCCCAACCTAACCTTGTAGCATGCCCCAACCTAACCTTGTAGCATGGCCCCAACCTAACCTTGTAGCATACCCCCAACCTAACCTTGTAGCATGGCCCCAACCTAACCTTGTAGCATGGCTCTAACCTAACCTTGTAGCATACCCCCAACCTAACCTTGTAGCATGGCTCTAACCTAACCTTGTAGCATACCCCCAACCTAAACTTGTAGCATGGCCCCAACCTAACCTTGTAGCATGGCCCCAACCTAACCTTGTAGCATGGCCCCAACCTAACCTTGTAGCATGGCCCCAACCTAACCTTGTAGCATGGCTCTAACCTAACCTTGTAGCATACCCCCAACCTAAACTTGTAGCATGGCCTCAACCTAACCTTGTAGCATGGCCCCAACCTAACCTTGTAGCATGGCCCCAACCTAACCTTGTAGCATGGCCCCAACCTAACCTTGTAGCATGGCCCCAACCTAACCTTGTAGCATGGCCCCAACCTAACCCTGTAGCATGCAAGGCTATGAGGGGTGGCCAGTCCTCTTCTGGCTGTGCCAGGTGGAGATTATAACAGAAAATGGCCAAGATGTTAAAATGTTCATAGATGACCAGCAGGGTCAAATAATAATAATCACAGTGGTTGTCAAGGGTGCAACAGGTCAGCACCTCAGGAGTAAATGTCAGTTGGCTTTTCATAGCCGATCATTCAGAGTATCTCTACCGCTTCTGCTGTCTCTAGAGAGTTGAAAACAGCAGGTCTGGGACAGGTAGCACGTCCAGTGAACAGGTTAGGGTTCCATAGCCGCAGGCAGAACAGTTGAAACTGGAGCAGCAGAACGGCCAGGTGGACTGGGGACAGCAAGGAGTCATCAGGCCAGGCCATCCTGAGGCATGGTCCTAGGGCTCAGGTCCTCCGAGAGAGAGAAAAAAAGAAAGAAAGAGAGAATTAGAGAGAGCATACTTAAATTCACACAGGACACCGGATAAGACAGGAGAAATACTCCAGATATAACAGACTGACCCTAGCCCCCCGACACATAAACTACTGCAGCATAAATACTGGAGGCTGAGACAGGAGGGGTCAGGAGACACTGTGGCCCCATCCGATGATACCCCCGGACAGGGCCAAACAGGCAGGATATAACCCCACCCACTTTGCCAAAGCACAGCCCCCACACAACTAGAGGGATATCTTCAACCACCAACTTACAATCCTGAGACAAGGCCGAGTATAGCCCACAAAGATCTCCGCCACGGCACAACCCAAGGGGGGGCGCCAACCCAGACAGGAAGATCACGTCAGTGACTCAACCCACTCAAGTGACGCACCCCTCCTAGGGACGGCATGGAAGAGCACCAGTAAGCCAGTGACTCAGCCCCTGTAATAGCGTTAGAGGCAGAGAATCCCAGTGGAGAGAGGGGAACCGGCCAGGCAGAGACAGCAAGGGCGGTTCGTTGCTCCAGAGCCTTTCTGTTCACCTTCACACTCCTGGGCCAGACTACACTCAATCATATGACCTACTGAAGAGATGAGTCTTCAGTAAAGACTTAAAGGTTGAGACCGAGTCTGCGTCTCTCACATGGGTAGGTAGACCATTCCATAAAAATGGAGCTCTATAGGAGAAAGCCCTGCCTCCAGCTGTTTGCTTAGAAATTCTAGGGACAATTAGGAGGCCTGCGTCTTGTGACCGTAGCGTACGTGGTATGTACGGCAGGACCAAATCGGAAAGATAGGTAGGAGCAAGCCCATGTACTGCTTTGTAGGTTAGCAGTACAACCTTGAAATCAGCCCTTGCCTTAACAGGAAGCCAGTGTAGGGAAGCTAGCACTGGAGTAATATGATTTTTTTAAATTATGTAAGAGAAAAGGTTGGCACAGAATAAGACACAGAAGATGTTTTATCCTCCTGAGCTACTCTACTCAGTGTTGTTGTTGTTTGCACAATGCTAGCTACCTTTTATATAAGAGGACAGTGTCCCTGGCAGCATGTTGTCTCATTACATGCTTTCATCATGTTCCAGCCATGCTGTGGCTCTGCCACGTCTAGTTGTCACAGCACTGTAGGGTACGTCTCAATTACAGTTGAAGTCGGAAGTTTACATACACCTTAGCCAAATACATTTCAATTCAGTTTTTCACAATTCCTGACATTAAATCCGAGTAAAACTTCCCTGTCTTAGGTCAGTTAGGATCACCACTTTATTTTAAGAATGTGAAATGTCAGAATAATAGTAGAGAGAATGATTTATTTCAGCTTTTATTTATTTCATCACATTCCCAGTGGGTCAGAAGTTCACATACACTCAATTAGTATTTGGTAGCTTTGCCTTTAAATTGTTTAACTTGGGTCAAACGTTTTGGGCAGCCTTCCACAAGCTTCCCACAATAAGTTGGGTGAATTTTGGCCCATTCCTCCTGACAGGGCTGGTGTAACTGAGTCAGCTTTTTAGGCCTCCTTGCTCGCACATGCTTTTTCAGTTCTGCCCACAAATTTTCTATGGGATTGAGGTCAGGGCTTTGTGATGGCCACTCCAATACCTTGACTTTGTTGTCCTTAAGCCATTTTGCCACAACTTTGGAAGTATGCTTGGGGTGATTGTCCATTTGGAAGAGCCATTTGCAACCAAGCTTTAACTTCCTGACTGATGTCTTGTAATGTTGCTTCAATATATCCACATAATTTTAATTCCTCATGATGCCATCTATTTTGTGAAGTGCACCAGTCCCTCCTGCAGCAAAGCACCCCCACAACATGATGCTGCCATCTCCGTGCTTCACGGTTGGGATGGTGTTCTTTGGCTTGCAAGCCTCCCCCTTTTTCCTCCAAACATAACGATGGTCATTATGACCAAACAGTTGTTTTTTTGTTTCATCAGACCAGAGGACATTTCTCCAAAAAGTACAATCTTTGTCACTATGTGCAGTTGCAAACTGTAGTCTGTTTTTTTTCATGGCGGTTTTGGAGCAGAGGCTTCTTCCTTGCTGAGCGGCCTTTCAGGTTATGTCGATATAGGACTCGTTTTACTGTGGATATAGATACTTTTGTACCTGTTTCCTTCAACATCTTCACAAGGTCTTTTGCTGTTGTTCTGGGATTGATTTGCACTTTTCGCACCAAAGTACGTTCATCTCTAGGAGACAGAACGCGTCTCCTTCCTGAGTGGTATGATGGCTGCGTGGTCCCATGGTGTTTATACTTGGTTACTATTGATAATACAGATGAACGTGGTACCTTCAGGCATTTGGAAATTGCTCCCAAGGATGAACCAGACTTGTGAAGGTCTACAATTTTTTTTCTGAGATCTTGGCTGATTTCTTTTGATTTTCCCATGATGTCAAGCAAAGAGGCACTGAGTTTGAAGGTAGGCTTGAAATACATCCACAGGTACACCTCCAATTGACTCAAATGATGTCAATTAGCCTATCAGAAGCTTCTAAAGCCATGAAATCATTTTCTGGAATTTTCCACGCTGTTTAAAGGCACAGTCAACTTAGTGTATGTAAACTTTTGACCCACTGGAATTGTGATACAGTGAATTATAAGTGAAATAATCTATTATCTATTAAATTATTTGTGTCACGCACAAAGTAGATGTCCTTACCGACTTGCCAAAACTATAGTTTGTTAACAAGACTTTGTGGAGTGGTTGAAAAACTAGTTTTAATGACTCCAACCTACGTGTATGTAAACTTCCGACTTCAAATGTACCTCCACATTGATCTGGTACTCCCTGTATTTAGCTCCACATTGATCTGGTACTGGTACTCCCTGTATATAGCTCCACATTGATCTGGTACTTTTACTTCCTGTATATAGCTCCACATTGATCTGGTACTGGTACTCCCTGTATATAGCTCCACATTGATCTGGTACTGGTACTCCCTGTATATAGCTCCACATTGATCTGGTACTGGTACTTCCTGTATATAGCTCCACATTAATCTGGTACTGGTACTTCCTGTATATAGCTCCACATTGATCTGGTACTGGTACTTCCTGTATATAGCTCCACATTGATCTGGTACTGGTACTTCCTGTATATAGCTCCACATTGATCTGGTACTGGTACTTCCTGTATATAGCTCCACATTGATCTGGTACTGGTACTTCCTGTATATAGCCCCACATTGATCTGGTACTGGTACTTCCTGTATATAGCTCCATTCTTGTGCATGTTATTTTATTCTTCTTGTGTTAGTCACTATTAAAAATCTGCGTCTTTGGGAAAGGTTTGTAACCAAATATTTCACTGTAAAGTCTACACCAGTTTTATTTGGCGCACGTGAAAGATAACATTTAGTATGTTATTTGATGCGCAGAGGGTGAACAGTGCCTTCTACCTTCAACAGAATATAGTTATACTGCCATCTAGTGGCCAATGTCAGGGCATGTTACCAGAGAACACTACACCATGTAGGATTATTTTATGATTAATTTATGATTGATTGATGATTTAATTCATTAGAGCAGAGGTTGGTTAATTGAGCAGTAAGGCCAGAAGGGAGTGTGGTACTGTATATAGCCAGTAGGTTAATAGTACCGCTAAGGGCTGTTCATTCTATGGTACAGGGGAGATTCTGCTGTACACTACCGGTCAAAAGTTTTAGGACACCTACTCATTCAAGGGTTTTTCTTTATTTTACTATTTTCTACATTGTAGAATAATAGTGAATACATCAAAATTATGAAATAACACATATGGAATCATGTAGTAACCAAAAAAGTGTTAAACAAATCAAAATACATTTTATATTTGAGATTCTTCAAATAACCACCCTTTGCCTTGATGACAACTTTGCACACTCCTGGCATTCTCTCAACCAGATTCAGGAGGCAGTCACCTAGAATACATTTAAATTATCAGGTGTGCCTTCTTAAAAGATAATTTGTGGAATTTATTTTCTTCTTATTGCGTTTGAGCCAATCAATTGTGTTGTGACAAGGTAGGGGTGGTATACAGAACTACTGTATATCAACAACAATGCAGTTATATGTAATATAGAGAAACAAGTATTTTTACCTGTGGTATATCCAGTGTTGGAAAAAGTACTACATTTTCATACTTGAGTACAACTAAAGATAACTTAATAGAAAATGACTCATGTTAAAGTGAAAGCCACCCAGTAAAATACTACTTGAGTAAAAGTCCAAAAGTATCTGGTTATAAATGGACTTAAGTACAGTGGTGGGAAAAGTACTCAATTATCATACTTGAGTAAAAGTAAATACTAGACTTCAAATTCCATATCAGATTACACAATTGTCTTTCTTTTTTAATTTACAGACAGCCAGGGGCACACTCCAACACATAATTTACGAACGCAGTATTTGTGTTTAGTAAGTCCGCTAGACCAGAAGCAGTAGGGATGACAACGCATTATATTGATAGGTGCGTGAATTGGACCATATTGCTGTCCTGCCTGAGCATTCTAAATGTAACGAGTATTTTTGGGTGTCAGGGAAAATGTATTGAGTATGAAGTACATAATTTTCTTTAGGTTGGTAGTGGAGTAAAATGAAAAATTGTCATAAATATAAATAGTAAAGTACAGATACCGCAAAAAAAGGACTTAAGTAGTACTTCAAAAATATTTTTACTTAGTTACTTTACACCACTGGGTATATCGTCTCGGTTGGAATGTGTACCCGGTTTACAATTGTTGGGAGCAAACAGGAAGTAGTTGAGTTGATGCATGGCTGTAGACATGGTCAGTTCATCATTTTTTTTTAAATGATAAAAGAATAATTGGTCTCCATTTTGTCTACACATAGAGTCATCCATCCACCATCTAAAGAACCATCTAAAGGACCATCTAACTACGACTTCACCAAGACCTGTCAGTGTCAGGGTGGGTCATCACTACTTTAATAAGTTCTTTATTCATGCGTGTCATTATTTCAAAGCACAATGTTGTATTCAACTACATGTCAAATTAAATATATATGCTCTTCCATGACATAGACTGACAAGGTGAATTCAGGTGAAAGCTACGATCCCTTATTGATGTCACCTGTTAAATCCACTTCAATCAGTGTAGATGAATGGGAGAAGACAGGTTAAAGAAGGATTTTTAAGCCTTGAGACAACTGAGACATGGATTGTGTATGACAAAAGATTTAAGTACCTTTGAATGGGGTATGGTAGTACTGTAGGTGCCAGGTGCACCGGTTTGTGTCAAGAACTGCAACGATGCTGAGTTTTTCACACTTAATAACAGATTCCCATGTGTGTCAAGAATGGTCCACCACTCAAAAGGACATCCAGCCAACTTGACACAACTGTGGGAAGTATTGGAGTCAACATGGGCCAGCATCTCTAAGGAACACTTTTGATACCTTATAGAGTCCATGCCCTAACGAATTGAGGCTGTTCTGATGGCAAAATATGCAATTCAATATTAGGAAGGTGTTCCTAATGTTTTGTACACTAAGAGTATATGTAGAGGTTTGTTTTATGTTGGACTTTTTTACCCAGAGCAAGCAATGCTGTAAATAAATGGGAAGTTTAGGGGAGACCAGGAAACCAAGTAATCACCCCCCCTCCCCTCCCACAAAAACAAAACACGTGCCCGCAAAATGAATACCAAATAACTCTAATTAGAAATAACTTAGAAAGCTGCTATTCAATTTGCTAATGCTTGATTAGTGTATCTACATGTATAGGACGTTTTACTTAAATCCATAAATTATTCTGTTGTGTTATTGACAAAAAACATTCAGGCCGAATTATAATATATAAATAGGGTCAACCCGTGAATATAGTGCTTTATACAGTATGTCCCTCCGACATTATGTGTGTGAACGTTGATAAAACATTACATTTAACAGTTGGATCACATACAATGATGCTCTAAAGTCTAACTAAACTAAACCATGTAAACAGATTCCAATAGCAGTGTGTTTTAATTCAAATAAATTCATGAAAATGTCTTGTGTTCTAGGAAGATTTTAACCCACTTAATCTGAAGATTTTCCCAAGTTTTTCACCATCATTGTAAAATTATTAGTTATTTGGTTGCTTTGGGAAAGTCATTTCTGAAGAATTTTGCTTATTTAATGTCATTAGTGATTCATTTATGTTTGTCCTTCAGGGTTAAGGTCATCCCTGTAACGTGAACTTAACTCATGTTTTAATATGGTAGAAGTATTCCTTTAAAAAAAAGAAGAAAAAAAAGAAACATTGAACATCTAATAATCAAATCCTAGAGTAAAAGCAGGTGAGCTGGTTCTACTCTTTTTGTCCGTTTTGTGGTGGAAAACTGAGTGAGAGATACTCAACTAGTCCAAAGAAGGCCAGTTTTATTGCTTCTTTAATTAGCACAACAGTTTTCAGCTGTGCTAACATAATTGCAAAAGGGTTTTCTAATGACCAATTAGCCTTTTAAAATGATAAACTTGGATTAGCTAACACAACATGCCATTGGAACACAGGAGTGATGGTTGCTGATAATGGGCCTCTGTACGCCTATGTAGATATTCCATTAAAAATCAGCCGTTTCCAGCTACAATAATCATTTACAACATTAACAATGTCTACACTGTATTTCTGACCAAAAAAAAAAGCTTTTCTTTCAAAAATAAGGCCATTTCTAAGTGACCCCAAACTTTTGAACGGTAGTGTATTCCAACCAACTTGGAATGGATGTTGAATTGATGTCTGTGGAACCATCTAACTTCAAGTTGGAAAATCCTTTCCCTTTAAGCGAAAGAGATCTGTAGTTATTTCTTGAATATTGTGAGATATTTTGACATTCACTTATTGCATTCCAGTTTGACTCAAAGGTTTGTTGTCCACCCAGAGCCACCGTCCTTCAGTCTCCAAGCAACTCAGTCCGATCCAGTGCTTCATATCATCACCAAGGGTTGACAACAAAATATTCTGGGGAACAGAAAAGTTGAAAAATAGGTTCTAAAAAACAGTTTCTACTCTTAAACACAGCTGACTTTCTTTCTGTCTAGTTTGACTTGATCCTCTGTTCGTCTTACATACAATTCTGAAGAAAACAGAAGTTGGGTTTGAAAAAGTGATGATCTTTAAAAACCTTTCCATAGCCTCTAATTTCTCTCTTTCACCTTGCTCACCCATTTCTCTTGGCTGTTGACAATGACCAGGTGACCTCTCTTTGAGACACAGTTATTGAGTCCAGTTCATATAACCAGTAGAGAATAAGTAGCATGAAACAACGAGCCCTTAGCACAGGCTTTATAACCTTCAACCTCTGCGTGACGAAAATAAAATGGTAACACTTTAGGGAATATATCTTTAGGTTTGCTTCTTCTTGAAATGCTATACTTTCACATCTTCTTACTATGGTAGGATTTCAGCCTTTACAGGTTATTCTTAATGCCTACTTGACACGCAGTTCCTCAAATATTTGCATATTCAAACCTCACACATTTGCATATTCAAACCGCAAACATTTGCATATTCAAACCTCAAATATTTGCATATTCAAACCTCAAACGTTTGCGTAGTCAAACATATTCCAGACAGTAACATTCATGACAGTGTCAGATTGTGACAGTTCCAACTCACCTATTAGGTTGGCTAAGAGGTTACTCTGCTGTGTCTCCAGTGAATCAAACTGGTTGCTCTTACTGACATCTATTGAAAGAACCACAGGCAAGTAAATATAAAAAAAAATGTTTATCAATGCCCAAATGATTTTGGTATTATGAGAAATGGCACAATAAAACAATGGGAGCATTTATCATTGTGCAGGTATCTATTATTTTATGATCTGATACATTGTGTTCACATCCAAATACATAGGAAGATACTAAACCAAGAACAGAGTGCAGATATACTCACAGAGGCCCACCACAACACCCAGAGCACAGAGAGCACAGAGCAGGGTGAGGTAGAGAACAGCCAACAGGACCTACAACCCCCTGGAGAGAGAGGCTGCTACCCCTGGCTGAGGAGTGGAGCCTGTGTTCCCTGGTCGAGGAGTGGAGCCTGTGTTCCCTGGTCGAGGAGTGGAGCCTGTGTTCCCTGGCTGAGGAGTGGAGCCTGTGTTCCCTGGTCGAGGAGTGGAGCCTGTGTCCCCTGGTCGAGGAGTGGAGCCTGTGTCCCCTGGTCGAGGAGTGGAGCCTGTGTTCCCTGGTCGAGGAGTGGAGCCTGTGTTCCCTGGTCGAGGAGCCTGCGTTCCCTGGTCGAGGAGTGGAGCCTGTGTTCCCTGGTCGAGGAGTGGAGCCTGTGTTCCCTGGTCCTAGGAGTGGAGCCTGTTCCCTGGTCGAGGAGTGGAGCCTGTGTCCCCTGGTCGAGGAGTGGAGCCTGTGTTCCCTGGTCGAGGAGTGGAGCCTGTGTTCCCTGGTCGAGGAGTGGAGCCTGTGTTCCCTGGTCGAGGAGTGGAGTCTGTGTTCCCTGGTCGAGGAGTGGAGCCTGTGTTCCCTGGCTGAGGAGTGGAGCCTGTGTTCCCTGGTCGAGGAGTGGAGCCTGCGTTCCCTGGTCGAGGAGTGGAGCCTGCGTTCCCTGGTCGAGGAGTGGAGCCTGTGTTCCCTGGTCGAGGAGTGGAGCCTGTGTTCCCTGGTCGAGGAGTGGAGCCTGTGTTCCCTGGTCGAGGAGTGGAGCCTGTGTTCCCTGGTCGAGGAGAGGAGCCTGGGTCCCCTGGTCGAGGAGTGGAGCCTGTGTTCCCTGGTCGAGGAGTGGAGCCTGTGTTCCCTGGTCGAGGAGTGGAGCCTGTGTTCCCTGGTCGAGGAGTGGAGCCTGTGTTCCCTGGTCGAGGAGTGGAGCCTGTGTTCCCTGGTCGAGGAGTGGAGCCTGTGTCCCCTGGTCGAGGAGTGGAGCCTGTGTCCCCTGGTCGAGGAATGGAGCCTGTGTTCCCTGGTCGAGGAGTGGAGCCTGTGTTCCCTGGCTGAGGAGTGGAGCCTGTGTTCCCTGGTCGAGGAGTGGAGCCTGTGTTCCCTGGTCGAGGAGTGGAGCCTGTGTTCCCTGGTCGAGGAGTGGAGCCTGTGTTCCCTGGTCGAGGAGTGGAGCCTGTGTTCCCTGGTCGAGGAGTGGAGCCTGTGTTCCCTGGTCGAGGAGTGGAGCCTGGGTCTCCTGAACCGAACAGAGAGTAAAGTTTACATTAGGGTCGGGGTCAATTCCATTTCAATTCCAGTCAATTCAGAATGTAAACCAAATTCCAATTCCCCATTTTTCACATTGAAAATAATTGACATAATTGACATTTCAATGTACTTCATGAATTGACTGGAATTTAAATGGAATTGACCCCAAGCTTGGTTTACATTGCCCTCATTAGAATGTGTGCAGCTTGTAGAAATACAGCAAAATAAAGTTGAAGCTATTTTTCAGAGCTCCTTTTACAACATATTTGTTTAGATTTGAGTTGTGTAATAATATGAATACAATCTCATCCTTAGAATTTAAGACAGTCTCTCTTTCATGTTTCAGTTACAGTCTCTCCTTTATTTTTAAGTAATGAGGACCTTTCTAAATGAGTGAGCGGACACGTACGAGTGGAAATTGGAGTTGATGATCTAGGCAAACAAGTGTGCCCTAACAGTAATCCCTGTTTCTGTGTAGTCACATTTACAGTACCTTGCATCACCTCTAGAGGACTCCTATTACCCATGGTTGAGAGGGATTGTCTGTGCTGACTCCTATTACCCATGGTTGAATGGTATTGTCTGTGCTGACTCCTATTACCCATGGTTGAATGGTACTGTCTGTGCTGACTCCTATTACCCATGGTTGAAAGGGAGAGTTAGTGTGCGTATGTGTGTGTCTCTCTTCCATATGACTGGACAGTAGTCCATATGACTGGACCGTATTCCATATGACTGGACAGCAGTCCATATGACTGGACAGTATTCCATATGACTGGACAGTAGTCCATAAGACTGGACAGTAGTCCATATGACTGGACAGTATTCCATATGACTGGACAGTAGTCCATATGACTGGACAGTAGTCCATAAGACTGGACAGTAGTCCATATGACTGGACAGTATTCCATATGACTGGACAGTAGTCCATATGACTGGACCGTATTCCATATGACTGGACAGTAGTCCATATGACTGGACAGTATTCCATATGACTGGACAGTAGTCCATATGACTGGACAATGTTCCATATGACTGGACAGTAGTCCATATGACTGGACCGTAGTCCATATGACTGGACAGTAGTCCATATGACTGGACACTATTCCATATGACTGGACAGTATTCCATATGACTGGACAGTAGTCCATATGACTGGACAGTATTCCATATGACTGGACAGTAGTCCATATGACTGGACAGTATTCCATATGACTGGACAGTAGTCCATATGACTGGACAGTAGTCCATATGACTGGACAGTAGTCCATATGACTGGACAGCAGTCCATATGACTGGACAGTAGTCCATATGACTGGACCGTAGTCCATATGACTGGACAGTAGTCCATATGACTGGACCGTATTCCATATGACTGGACCGTATTCCATATGACTGGACAGTAGTCCATATGACTGGACAGTATTCCATATGACTGGACAGTAGTCCATATGACTGGACAATGTTCCATATGACTGGACAGTAGTCCATATGACTGGACCGTAGTCCATATGACTGGACAGTAGTCCATATGACTGGACACTATTCCATATGACTGGACAGTATTCCATATGACTGGACAGTATTCCATATGACTGGACAGTATTCCATATGACTGGACAGTATTCCATATGACTGGACAGTAGTCCATATGACTGGACAGTAGTCCATATGACTGGACAGCAGTCCATATGACTGGACAGTAGTCCATATGACTGGACCGTAGTCCATATGACTGGACAGTAGTCCATATGACTGGACCGTATTCCATATGACTGGACCGTATTCCATATGACTGGACAGTATTCCATATGACTGGACAGTATTCCATATGACTGGACAGTATTCCATATGACTGGACAGTAGTCCATATGACTGGACAGTATTCCATATGACTGGACAGTATTCCATATGACTGGACAGTATTCCATATGACTGGACAGTATTCCATATGACTGGACAGTATTCCATATGACTGGACAGTAGTCCATATGACTGGACGGTATTCCATATGACTGGACAGTATTCCATATGACTGGACAGTATTCCATATGACTGGACAGTATTCCATATGACTGGACAGTAGTCCATATGACTGGACAGTATTCCATATGACTGGACAGTAGTCCATATGACTGGACAGTATTCCATATGACTGGACAGTATTCCATATGACTGTACAGTAGTCCATATGACTGGACAGTATTCCATATGACTGGACAGTATTCCATATGACTGGACAGTAGTCCAGGTGCTACAAAACTAGGACTCATTTTGTTGATAGCGATGTCAAGAAAGCAGAGTAGCGCTTCATTACCTAGTCATAGTTACCGTTGTATCAATATGTTTTGACCATGACAGTTTACAATCCAGGATTACTCTAAGCAGTTTAGGCACCTCAACTTGCTCAATTGTCACATTATTCAATACAACATATAGTTGAGGTTTAGGGTTTAGTGAATAATTTGTCCCAAATAAAATACTTTTAGTGTTTGAAATATTTTCTGTGTTGACTCCTAATACTCAACATGATAGAAAGGATTGTCTGTGCTGACGCCTAATACTCAACATGATAGAAAGGATTGTCTGTGCTGACTCCTAATACTCAACATGATAGAATGGATTGTCTGTGCTGACTCCTAATACTCAACATGATAGAACGGATTGTCTGTGCTGACTCCTAATACTCAACATGATAGAAAGGATTGTCTGTGCTGACGCCTAATACTCAACATGATAGAAAGGATTGTCTGTGCTGACGCCTAATACTCAACATGATAGAAAGGATTGTCTGTGCTGACGCCTAATACTCAACATGACAGAAAGGATTATCTGTGCTGACTCCTAATACTCAACATGATAGAAAGGATTGTCTGTGCTGACTCCTACTACTCAACATGATAGAAAGGATTGTCTGTGCTGACGCCTAATACTCAACATGATAGAAAGGATTGTCTGTGCTGACTCCTAATACTCAACATGATAGAAAGGATTGTCTGTGCTGACTCCTAATACTCAACATGATAGAAAGGATTGTCTGTGCTGACTCCTAATACTCAACATGATAGAAAGGATTGTCTGTGCTGACTCCTAATACTCAACATGATAGAAAGGATTGTCTGTGCTGACTCCTAATACTCAACATGATAGAATGGATTGTCTGTGCTGACTCCTACCTAAAGTCTGTCTGTTTCAGGGATTGGACTTTCCGGCTGCTAATTTCAGTTTGTGATAGATTCATGTGATGAGTTGTGATTAGTTAACATTTCACCATAAAATGATTTAAAAATAATAATTTTACTCCGGAGTACAAAAGATTAATGTCAGTATTTCCTTCCCATCTCATGGTGAACAGCAGCAATACATGTGACCAAATGAACATTCTCAGACCACAGACTTGGTGTGGATGGGCTCCCGAGTGGCGCAGTGGTCTAAGGCACTGCGTCTCTGTACTTGAAGCGTCACTACAGATGCCCTGGTTCGAATCCAGGCTGTATCACAACCTGCTGTGATTGGGAGTACCATAGGGCAGTGCACAATTGGCCCAGCGTTGTTGGCCGGTGTAGGCCGTCAATGTAAATAAGAATTTATTCTTAACCGACTTGCCTAGTTAAATCAAAAAAAGTATCTGAAAATGGAAGTTTCCATTGTCTTTTAAAAGAAGACAACTATGCTAATCAGAGTGTTGGGTTTTCCCCTGCACAAAATACTTTAGTAAAAGGGTTAATGGTTTGTTCAAGGTAGGGTTCACGTGTCTTTGAACAGGGCTATATAAATTCCATCTATTATTATTCATTTATTATTATTATTATTTTAGAAGTGAAAGTAATGGTGTTTTTATACAACACTCATCTTGGGAAGATAAATATTGTACCTATAACTTCCATCACTTGTTTTTTCCCTCCATAACTCAGGTTTCAGGTTTTCCGCTTCCCTGTCCGTGTGTCTGTGTTCTTGATCATCATGGTGGCTAGAGAACAGGAAGGTCAAACCTGTTAACCTTTCCATTGAACAACACATCATCAGAGTGAGCCAACATGCAGTTTGCTACACCTCAGGCACACAAACAGACCCCACAGCTCCACAGGCCCAACGTACCTGTCAGCACCGGGCAAACATTTGATCCCTACACTGGATCAACCCTCAAACCCTCATTCCCCCAAAACCCTTAACTTAAGCATGACTTCCCCTCTTGCCAATCTTTCCCTATTGCGTCTTCATAACGGCCCAGATTACTGATGAGATGAAATAGGAGAGATAGTCTGCATTCAGTCCTAAAATGTACAGTATCAGTATGAACATCCAGCTACTCTCATCATAACTCTAATAAGGTAATGGATATGATGGTGTTTGTTTTGGGTGCAAAGGGATTGAGGGGCTTCCAGTGTTGATGGAAAAGAGAGTGGGCTGAAGAGATTTGGGACGAATTGTTTGTTGTTGGAGCGCAGCCTGTAGAGTTAACCCCTGACCTTCTATAACCCCTGACCTTTGGGCATACAGTTCTATCCACGCATCAGGGAGAGGGACTGTCGAGACTGTCACTCGGAACACCCTGGAACAATCCGGAACACGGCGAGACCAGGGCTGTGTCCAAAATGGCACCCTATTACCCTATGGAACCTGGTCAAAAGTAGTGCACTACATAGGGAATAGGGTGCTATTTAGAACAGACGACCAGCTTCTGAACGGGGGCAGAGTGGGACCCATCCCAGGACCAATTAGGCAGGTGGAGGCGTGAAGCCTCACACAGGATCAGACACACAGTTTGAGGGAA
Source organism: Salvelinus namaycush (assembly GCF_016432855.1). Taxonomy (NCBI): domain Eukaryota; kingdom Metazoa; phylum Chordata; class Actinopteri; order Salmoniformes; family Salmonidae; genus Salvelinus; species Salvelinus namaycush. Next base: position 4,385,046 of record NC_052333.1, read on the forward strand.
GAATGCAGGCCAGGGGGAAACCTGAGATGTCCAGAGGAACAGAACAGTGTTAGAGAGGAACCTCTGACTTAGTTGGGACCGCAGATTAAAGACTGAGCTCAGCCCCAAAAGCTAATCTGAGCCACCAATGTCTAATGTGAGTCCAAAATGGCACCCTTTTCCTCACAGGGCTTAGGTCAAAAGTAGTGCACTATATAGGGAATAGGGTGCCATTTGGGAGACAGGCCGTGTCTCCACTGAACAGAAAGTGAGGCGATTGAGAAGTGGAGGTAGATGAACGCAGTATAATTCTGACTGTCCTGTCAAAGAGGTTTCATATATACCAGATTTCAACGTCACGTAGCAAGGTCTTTGCACATATTGTTCCTGAGGTAGAACTGTTATCAACTTCATCAACTGTGGGTTCTGTTACAGTGTTGGGTGCCATTACCAACAGAGCTGGTGTTCTCTCTTGAAACAATGCAAATAAAAATATACAGTACAACAATTTGACTGAAAATATGCAACAGTGCAGGACTTTCCAAGTCAAGCTTTTTATTTCAAATGTTGACATTCCTGACTGTCAATAGGAGAAGAGAGAGAGATGGAAAGAGGTGGGTGACCTCACTGTGCCAGCACAATCCCACACATGCATCTAACAACGGGCACATTACTTTCAACATGCACATTACTATCAACAGACACATTACTATCAACAGTCACATTACTATCAAGGGGCACATTACTATCAACAGACACATTCCTTTCAACATGCACATTACTATCAACAGACACATTACTATCAACAGACACATTACTATCAACAGACACATTACTATCAAGGGTCACCTTACTATCAACAGATACATTACTATCAACAGCTACATTACTATCAACAGACACATTACTATCAACAGCTACATTACTATCAACAGACACATTACTATCAACAGTCACATTACTATCAAGGGTCACCTTACTATCAACAGATACATTACTATCAACAGACACATTACTATCAACAGTCACATTACTATCAAGGGTCACCTTACTATCAACAGATACATTACTATCAACAGACACATTACTATCAACAGCTACATTACTATCAACATATACATTACTATCAACAGACACATTACTATCAACAGTCACATTACTATCAACAGACACATTACTATCAAGGGTCACCTTACTATCAACAGATACATTACTATCAACAGACACATTACTATCAACAGCTACATTACTATCAACAGACACATTACTATCAACAGACACATTACTATCAACAGACATATTACTATCAACAGACACATTACTATCAACAGACACATTACTAGCAACATACACATTACTATCAACAGACAAATTACTATCAACAGCTACATTACTATCACCAGACACATTACTATCAAGGGGCACATTACTATCAACAGTCACATTACTATCAACAGTCACATTACTATCAACAGACGCATTACTATCAACAGACACATTACTATCAACAGACACGTTACTATCAAAGGGCACATTACTATCAACAGTCACATTACTATCAACAGACACATTACTATCAACAGTCACATTACTATCAACAGACACATTACTATCAACAGACACATTACTATCAACAGACACATTACTATCAACAGTCACATTACTATCAACAGGCACATTACTATCAAGGGGCACATTACTATCAACAGTCACATTACTATCAAGGGGCACATTACTATCAACAGTCACATTACTATCAACAGACACATTACTATCAACAGCTACATTACTATCAACAGTCACATTACTATCAACAGACACATTACTATCAACAGGCACATTACTATCAACAGTCACATTACTATCAACAGGCACATTACTATCACCAGACACATTACTATCAAGGGGTACATTACTATCAACAGGCACATTACTATCAAGGGGCACATTACTATCAACAGACACATTACTATCAACAGACAAATTACTATCAACAGGCACATTACTATCACCAGACACATTACTATCAAGGGGTACATTACTATCAACAGACACATTACTATCACCAGACACATTACTATCAACAGACACAGTACTATCAAGTGGCACATTACTATCAACAGACACAGTACTATCAACAGCACATTACTATCAACAGACACATTACTATCAACAGGCACATTACTATCAACAGACATATTACTATCAACATCTACATTATTATCAACAGACACATTACTATCAACAGGCACATTACTATCAACAGACACATTACTACTAACAGACACATTACTATCAAGGGGCACATTACTATCAACAGACACATTACTATCAAGGGGCACATTACTATCAACAGACACATTACTATCAACAGACACATTCCTGTCAACAGACACATTACTGTCAACAGACACATTACTATCAACAGTCACATTACTATCAACAGACATATTACTATCAACATCTACATTATTATCAACAGACACATTACTATCAACAGACACATTACTATCAACAGACACATTACTATCAACAGACATATTACTATCAACATCTACATTATTATCAACAGACACATTACTATCAACATTTACATTACTATCAAGGGGCACATTACTATCAACAGCCACATTGCTATCAACAGACATATTGCTATCAAGGGGCACATTACTATCAACCGACACATTACTATCAACAGACACATTACTATCAAGGGGCACATTACTATCAACAGTCACATTACTATTAACAGACACATTACTATCAACAGGCACATTACTATCACCAGACACATTACTATCAACAGACACATTACTATCACCAGACACATTACTATCAACAGTCACATTACTATCACCAGACACATTACTATCAACAGACACATTACTATCACCAGACACATTACTATCAACAGTCACATTACTATCACCAGACACATTACTATCAACAGTCACATTACTATTAACAGACACATTACTATCAACAGTCACATTACTATTAACAGACACATTACTATCAACAGACACATTACTATCACCAGACACATTACTATCAACAGTCACATTACTATCAAGGGGCACATTACTACCAACAGACACATTACTACCAACAGACACATTACTATCAACAGTCACATTACTATCAATGGGCACATTACTATCAACATACACATTGCTATCAACAGACACATTACTATCAACATGCACATTACTATCAACAGACACATTACTACCAACAGACACATTACTATCAATGGGCACATTACTATCAACAGACACATTACTATCAACAGACATATTACTATCAACATCTACAGTATTATCAACCGACACATTACTATCAACAGACACATTACTATCAACAGACACATTACTATCAACAGACACATTACTATCAACAGACATATTACTATCAACATCTACATTATTATCAACAGACACATTACTATCAACATCTACATTACTATCAAGGGGCACATTACTATCAACAGACACATTACTATCAACAGACACATTACTATCAACAGACACATTACTATCAACAGCTACAGTACTATCAACCGACACATTACTATCAAGGGGCACATTACTATCAACATCTACATTATTATCAACAGACACATTACTATCAACATCTACATTACTATCAAGGGGCACATTACTATCAACAGACACATTGCTATCAACAGACACATTACTATCAAGGGGCACATTACTATCAACAGACACATTACTATTAACAGACACATTACTATCAACAGCTACATTACTATCAACAGACACATTACTATCAACAGACACATTACTATCAACATCTACATTACTATCAAGGGGCACATTACTATCAACAGACACATTACTATTAACAGACACATTACTATCAACAGACACATTACTATCAACATCTACATTACTATCAAGGGACACATTACTATCAACAGACACATTACTATTAACAGACACATTACTATCAACAGCTACATTACTATCAACAGACACATTACTATCAACAGACACATTACTATCAACAGCTACAGTACTATCAACCGACACATTACTATCAAGGGGCACATTACTATCAACAGACACATTACTATCAACAGACACATTACTATCAAGGGGCACATTACTATCAACAGACACATTACTATCAAGGGGCACATTACTATCAACATCTACATTATTATCAACAGACACATTACTATCAACATCTACATTACTATCAAGGGGCACATTACTATCAACAGACACATTGCTATCAACAGACACATTACTATCAAGGGGCACATTACTATCAACAGACACATTACTATTAACAGACACATTACTATCAACAGCTACATTACTATCAACAGACACATTACTATCAACAGACACATTACTATCAACATCTACATTACTATCAAGGGGCACATTACTATCAACAGACACATTACTATTAACAGACACATTACTATCAACAGACACATTACTATCAACATCTACATTACTATCAAGGGACACATTACTATCAACAGACACATTACTATTAACAGACACATTACTATCAACAGCTACATTACTATCAACAGACACATTACTATCAACAGACACATTACTATCAACAGACACATTACTATCAACAGACATATTACTATCAACATCTACATTATTATCAACAGACACATTACTATCAACAGACACATTACTATCAAGGGGCACATTACTATCAACAGACACATTACTATTAACAGACACATTACTATCAACAGCTACATTACTATCAACAGACACATTACTATCAACAGACACATTACTATCAACATCTACATTACTATCAACAGACACATTACTATCAAGGGGCACATTACTATCAACAGACACATTACTATCAACAGACACATTACTATCAACAGCTACAGTACTATCAACCGACACATTACTATCAACAGACACATTACTATCAAGGGGCACATTACTATCAACAGACACATTACTATCAACAGACACATTACTATCAACAGACACATTACTATCAACAGCTACAGTACTATCAACCGACACATTACTATCAAGGGGCACATTACTATCAACAGTCACATTGCTGTCTTCAAAGCCCGTCGCCTCCGACATGCGATATGGCCAGGACCTCAAAAGCGGCAGACATCTTGCATTCCTCAGGCCATTCCACAAAGTACAATAACTTCCTTGAATTCTTAGACCCTCGACGGCGGAGCCAGGGCACATCCTGTTGTCCTTGCAGTACTTCCTGCGTGTGGAGCGCAATCAGTCTTCCCCCTAGCTGTTGCCATGGCCACTGGAAAACACTAACTTTGGCCGGACAGTGTTGGTCCATTGCTGCTCTGTAATTGGTCATGTTAAGAGTAATGAAGTGACTTACAGTACATCAGGGTAATGAAGGTGTTACTCAACTATGCACGAGAGAGATGGACCTTTTGTTCAGAGTACTTCTACAGTACAAAAATATAGCATCCAGCGAGGATGCTGGCAAAAGTAATGGTCCTACAAACCACTGCTTGCCCTGGATCTCTTGAAAAAAAAAATATATATATGACACGTAGTTATGTGAGTATAAACAGAGGGCGCAAATTGCGGTAATATGAATTTCGGGAAAAATTTTGATTTTGTATAATCTTCTGGGCCTGATAGAAACCGAAATGTAATGTTTCAGGATCCTCACAATACACTGGCTTCGGTTTCTGTCATCCGGAAGACACATACTTTTCATAATTTACAATGAATTTGTCAATATTAATGATTTTGGTTGTTAGTAGGAAATAATTGGGTATATAAGAAGTTAATGACTTTAGATTGTTAGTAGGAAATAATTGCTTAATAACCTGTATTAAGTGTTTCACCCCTCAAGGATGGATGAGTATTTTGAACATTTGTGAAATGACTAGAACTATGCAGTATTTGTGTGCCATGTCCCTTTAGGTCCCCTTCAGAATGCATGTCCTGCATTATATAAGACCTCGCTGGGCAGCCAAGGTACACAGGGTTATCATTTCTCTTGTCTTATGATAGAGTTCTTTCCTTACAGGGCATGTAGCTGAACTCTCTCACCCTGTCTGTCTGTCTGTCTGTCTGTCTCTCACTCTGTCTGTCTGTCTGTCTGTCTGTCTGTCTGTCTGTCTGTCTGTCTGTCTGTCTGTCTGTCTGTCTGTCTGTCTCTCACTCTGTCTGTCTGTCTGTCTGTCTGTCTGTCTGTCTGTCTGTCTGTCTGTCTGTCTGTGTCTGTCTGTCTGTCTCTCACTCTGTCTGTCTGTCTGTCTGTCTGTCTGTCTGTCTGTCTGTCTGTCTGTCTGTCTGTCTGTCTGTCTGTCTGTCTGTCTGTCTGTCTGTCTCAGCCCCTCTCTCCCTGTCTCCTTGTCTCCCTGTCTCCCTGTCTCCCTCTCTGTCTGTCTGTCTCCCTCTCTGTCTGTCTGTCTGTCTGTCTGTCTGTCTGTCTGTCTGTCTGTCTGTCTGTCTGTCTGTCTGTCTGTCTGTCTGTCTGTCTGTCTGTCTGTCTGTCTGTCTCGGCCTGTCTGTCTGTCTGTCTGTCTGTCTGTCTGTCTGTCTGTCTGTCTGTCTGTCTGTCTGTCTGTCTGTCTGTCTGTCTCGGCCCCTCTCTCCCTGTCTGTCTGTCTCTCTCTCTCTCTGTCTGGCTGTCTGTCTGTCTGGCTGTCTCGGCCCCTCTCTCCCTGTCTGTCTGTCTCTCTCTCTCACTGTCTGTCTGTCTGTCTGTCTGTCTCGGCCCCTCTGTCTGTCTGTCTGTCTGTCTGTCTGTCTGTCTGTCTGTCTGTCTGTCTGTCTGTCTGTCTGTCTGTCTGTCTGTCTGTCTGTCTGTCTGTCTGTCTGTCTGTCTGTCTGTCTGTCTGTCTGTCTGTCTGTCTGTCTCGGCCCCTCTCTCCCTGTCTGTCTGTCTCTCTCTCTCTCTGTCTGGCTGTCTGTCTGTCTGGCTGTCTCGGCCCCTCTCTCCCTGTCTGTCTGTCTCTCTCTCTCACTGTCTGTCTGTTTGTATGGCTGTCTCTGCGTCTCTCTCTCTCTCTCTCTCAATCTATCTGTCTTTCTCTGCCTCTCTCTCTCTCTGTGGGGATGTAGGCTTGTCTCTCAATGTGTGTTTGTCTGTGTCTTGATGTGTGTGTGCATGCATGCTTACGTACATAGTATGTATGTGAATTTCTTTTTGTGTGCATGCCATGTGTGTGTCTGTGTGCTTGTGCATACATGCTTGTGTATTTTCCAGGGGTGAGAAAAATATGTCATGGTGAGAAAGCGACAGAAAGAGAGAGAAGTAAGGGGGATGGGTGGAGGCCTTAGAGAGAGAGAGCGTTAACTCCAGGGAAGAGAAAGTTAACCCAAGGGAATAGGCATTGAAATCAGGCTTCCTGCTCTGGCGTGTCTTTCCAGGAGTTCCCCAAAAAACAGAGAAAACACTGGCAGTCTAACTGGTCAGTAGAAGGAGTGTAGTGGTCCCAATGAGACATTATCATGTTGTTTAATGTTTGGTAGGACTTATACAACTTTAGTGGAAGCATCACTACTTTTATTGAGATATAAACAATTAAAAAATAAAACATTTTTTCCCATGTCAACATAAAATGTCCTTATGTCTTGTGAAACACTATCGCTGCCATTCCAGGAGAGATTCAGCTGCAAAGATTCCACTTAATTCCATCTTTGTAAATATAGGAGAGATGTTACAAGCCCCTATGATGCCGTGATAAAGGGATAAGAAGCCCGTGCTGCTATGTGGATCTGACAGGTGTGGTGGACTGAGGTGGCGGTCCATGACATCATCGGCCCAGCAGGTAGGTGAAAACATCTCGGTTGAAAACCAAATGGCACCCTATTCCCTATGTAGTACACTTCTTTTGACCAGAGCTCTGGTCAATAGTAGTGAACTATATAGGTAATAGGGTGGCATTTGGGATGCATCCCTCATCTATGGTCGAGGTCAGCCCCTAAGCATGACAGGCCGCGGAGGTCAGGCCTGTGGCTGCTGTCAGTAAACATACAGGCAGGCTCTGGGTCTCTGAGGACTCCACTAGTACATTAGCACAGTTCACTGTCCAGATCCTTACTCGTAGAAACCCTTAACGCCCTACTTGTAGAATACCTTAACGCCCTACTTGTAGAAACCCTTAACGCCCTACTTGTAGAATACCTTAATGCCCTACTTGTAGAATACCTTAAAGCCCTACTTGTAGAATACCTTAACGCCCTACTTGTAGAATACCTTAACGCCCTACTTGTAGAATACCTTAACGCCCTACTTGTAGAATACCTTAAAGCCCTACTTGCAGAATACCTTAACGCCCTACTTGTAGAATACCTTAACGCCCTACTTGTAGAATACCTTAATGCCCTACTTGTAGAATACCTTAACGCCCTACTTGTAGAATACCTTAATGCCCTACTTGTAGAATACCTTAATGCCCTACTTGTAGAATACCTTAATTCCCTACTTGTAGAATACATTAATGCCCTACTTGTAGAATACCTTAACGCCCTACTTGTAGAATACCTTAATGCCCTACTTGTAGAATACCTTAACGCCCTACTCGTAGAATACCTTAATGCCCTACTTGTAGAATACCTTAAAGCCCTACTTGTAGAATACCTTAAAGCCCTACTTGCAGAATACCTTAACGCCCTACTTGTAGAATACCTTAAAGCCCTACTTGTAGAATACCTTAATGCCCTACTTGTAGAATACCTTAACGCCATACTTGTAGAATACCTTAATGCCCTACTTGTAGAATACCTAAAAACCCTACTTGTAGAATACCTAAATATCCTACTTGTAGAATGCCTGAAAACCCTACATGTAGAATACCTTACCACCCTACTTGCAGAATACCTAAATACCCTTCTTGTAGAATACCTTTACCACTCTACATGTGGAATACCTAAATACCCTACTTGTAGAATACCTGAAAACCCTACTTTTACAAATACCTTAATACTTTTACTTGTAGAATAACTAAACACCCTACTTGTAGAATACCTTACCACCCTACTTGCAGAATACCTGAAAACCCTACTTTTAGAATACCTGAAAACCCTACTTGTAGAATACCTTAACACTTTACTTGTAGAATACCTAAAAACCCTACTTGTAGAATACCTTACCCCCCTACTTGTAGAATACCTAAGTACCCAACTTGTAGAATACCTAAATACCCTACTTGTAGAATACCTTACCACCCTACTTGTAGAATACCTAAGTACCTAACTTGTAGAATACCTAAATACCCTACTTGTAGAATACCTTACCAAGCTACTTGTAGAATACCTAAATACCCTACTTGTAGAATACCTTACCAAGCTACTTGTAGAATACCTAAATACCCTACTTGCAGAATTCCTGAACACCCTACTGTACTTGTAGAATACCTGAAAACCCTACATGTAGAATACCTGAAAACCCTGCTGTACTTGTAGAATACCTGGAAACCCTACTTGTAGAATACCTGAAACCCTGCTGTACTTGTAGAATACCTGAAAACCCTACTTGTAGAATACCTGAAAACCCTGCTGTACTTGTAGAATACCTGAAAACACTACTGTGCTTGTAGAATACATGAAACCCCTACTTGTAGAATACCTGAAAACCCAACTTGTAGAACACCCAAAAACCCTACTGGTATATCCTAAAAGTTCCACTTGTAGAGGTGACTCTCGCATATTAGAGACATTCTTACTCCTCCCTATCAGTGATTTCAGCAAATTCTTGTACGGTCGATTCCGATATCCCTACAGCAACATTTAGCTAGTTGATATATCACCTTACAGTTAAGCTGAATCTGAAAGGGTGAATGGGAAATCATTTGTTTCCTCGAGCATGGCCTTGGTAATGATGTCATGTTGCTCTACACCTGAATAGGTCTCTGGGATCGTGCACAGGCTTGACGGACAGATCCCAACTGGCACCCGATTCCCTTTATAATGCACTACTTTTAAATCAGGGCTCTTTTGGGTTTTGGGTTTACAGTGCCATTTGGGACACATCCTGGGACTTAGAGCTGATGAGAGTATTCATTACATGTTCTATTTGAGTAATTTAGCAGACGCTCTTAACCAGTACGACTTCCAGGAGCAATTAGGGTGAAGTGCCTTGCTCAAGGGCACATCAACAAAAAAAAAAAATAGTCGACTCTGGGATTCGAAGCAGCAACCTTTCGGGTTACTGGCCCAACGCTCTTTACCATGACAGCCTGGGACTTAGTCAGAGCTGATGAGGGTATTTGTGACAGCCTGGGACTTAGTCAGAGCTGATGAGGGTATTCGTGACAGCCTGGGACTTAGTCAGAGCTGATGAGGGTATTCGTGACAGCCTGGGACTTAGTCAGAGCTGATAAGGGTATTCGTGACAGCCTGGGACTTAGTCAGAGCTGATGAGGGTATTCGTGACAGCCTGGGACTTAATCAGAGCTGATGAGGGTATTCATGACAGCCTGGGACTTAGTCAGAGCTGATGAGGGTATTCGTGACAGCCTGGGACTTAGTCAGAGCTGATGAGGGTATTCATGACAGCCTGGGACTTAGTCAGAGCTGATGAGGGTATTAATGACAGCCTGGGACTTAGTCAGAGCTGATGAGGGTATTCATGACAGCTTGGGACTTAGTCAGAGCCGATGAGGGTATTCGTGATTGAACACTTTTATAGAATCCCTCCCTCTCTCCCGCATCTATCTTGTCATGCCGGGAGCTCTTCACGCTTAATGACCTGACAGTATTGTGTGTTGTATTCCAGATGTATCCCATTCCTGAACCGATCGGTGGCATGGCATGCAACTGGGCGGGGTGCTCTGTATTGTGGTGGAAGCTGGGATTGGGTAGGACTATGCTCTCAATGCAGACCCCTATACAACCACACCCAAGAAAGGAAAACATTTACTCACACTGGTTTCATCTGCAAAAAGTCATTTCATTGGAAGTGTTTAATTGAATTTACACCAGGTGGGCTCAAGTTGTAGAAACATCTCAAGGATGGTCAATGGAAACAGGATGCACCTGAGCTCAATTTCGAGTCTCGTAACAAAGGTTCTGAATACTTACAGCACCAATCAAACGTTTGGACACACCTACTCATTCAACCAAGTGTGAAAGAAATACAAATATATTTTATATTTGAGATTCTTCAAAGTAGCCACCCTTTGCCTCAATGACAGCTTTGCACACTCTTGACATTCTCTCAACCAGCTTCATGAGGTAGTCACCTGGAATGCATTTCAATTAACAGGTGTGCCTAGTTAAAAGTTAATTTGTTCTTAAGGCATTTGAGACAATCAGCTGTGTTGTGACAAAGTAGGGGTGGTATAGAGAAGATAGCTCTATTTGGTAAAATACCTAGTCCATATTATGGCAAGAACAGCTAAAATAAGCAAAGAGAAATGACAGTCCATCATTACTTTAAGACATGAAGGTCAGTCAATACGAAACATTTCAAGAATTTTAAAGTTTTCTTCAAGTGCAGTTGCAAAAACCATCAGGCGCAATGATGAAACTGGCTCTCATCAGTGGGAGAGTCTAAGGTATTGGTAAAATAGAATCTGTTAGTGGGAGAGTCTAAGGTATTGATAATATAGAATGTGTTAGTGAATGGGGAGAGTCTAAGGTATTGGTAATATAGAATCTGTTAGTGGGAGAGTCTAAGGTATTGGTAATATAGAATGTGTTAGTGGGAGAGTCTAAGGTATTGGTAATATAGAATGTGTTAGTGAATGGGGAGAGTCTAAGGTATTGGTAATATAGAATCTGTTAGTGGGAGAGTCCAAGGTATTGGTAATATAGAATGTGTTAGTGGGAGAGTCTAAGGTATTGGTAATATAGAATCTGTTAGTGAATGGGGAGAGTCTAAGGTATTGGTAATATAGAATCTGTTAGTGAATGGGGAGAGTCTAAGGTATTGGTAATATAGAATCTGTTAGTGGGAGAGTCTAAGGTATTGATAATATAGAATGTGTTGGTGGGAGAGTCTAAGGTATTGGTAATATAGAATGTGTTAGTGAATAGGGAGAGTCTAAGGTATTGGTAATATAGAATGTGTCAGTGAATAGGGAGAGTCTAAGGTATTGATAATATAGAATGTGTTAGTGGGAGAGTCTAAGGTATTGATAATATAGAATCTGTTAGTGAATAGGGAGAGTCTAAGGTATTGATAATATAGAATGTGTCAGTGAATAGGGAGAGTCTAAGGTATTGGTAATATAGAATGTGTCAGTGAATAGGGAGAGTCTAAGGTATTGATAATATAGAATGTGTTAGTGGGAGAGTCTAAGGTATTGATAATATAGAATCTGTTAGTGAATAGGGAGAGTCTAAGGTATTGATAATATAGAATGTGTCAGTGAATAGGGAGAGTCTAAGGTATTGATAATATAGAATGTGTTAGTGGGAGAGTCTAAGGTATTGATAATATAGAATCTGTTAGTGAATAGGGAGAGTCTAAGGTATTGATAATATAGAATGTGTCAGTGAATAGGGAGAGTCTAAGGTATTGGTAATATAGAATGTGTTAGTGGGAGAGTCTAAGGTATTGATAATATAGAATGTGTTAGTGGGAGAGTCTAAGGTATTGTTAATATAGAATCTGTTAGTGGGAGAGTCTAAGGTATTGGTAATATAGAATGTGTTAGTGAATGGGGAGAGTCTAAGGTATTGGTAATATAGAATCTGTTAGTGGGAGAGTCTAAGGTATTGATAATATAGAATGTGTCAGTGAATAGGGAGAGTCTAAGGTATTGGTAATATAGAATGTGTCAGTGAATAGGGAGAGTCTAAGGTATTGATAATATAGAATGTGTTAGTGGGAGAGTCTAAGGTATTGGTAATATAGAATGTGTTAGTGAATAGGGAGAGTCTAAGGTATTGATAATATAGAATGTGTCAGTGAATAGGGAGAGTCTAAGGTATTGATAATATAGAATGTGTTAGTGGGAGAGTCTAAGGTATTGATAATATAGAATCTGTTAGTGGGAGAGTCTAAGGTATTGGTAATATAGAATGTGTTAGTGAATGGGGAGAGTCTAAGGTATTGGTAATATAGAATCTGTTAGTGGGAGAGTCTAAGGTATTGGTAATATAGAATCTGTTAGTGAATGGGGAGAGTCTAAGGTATTGGTAATATAGAATCTGTTAGTGGGAGAGTCCAAGGTATTGGTAATATAGAATGTGTTAGTGGGAGAGACTAAGGTATTGGTAATATAGAATGTGTTAGTGGGAGAGTCTAAGGTATTGACAATATAGAATGTGTTAGTGAATGGGGAGAGTCTAAGGTATTGGTAATATAGAATCTGTTAGTGGGAGAGTCCAAGGTATTGGTAATATAGAATGTGTTAGTGGGAGAGTCTAAGGTATTGGTAATATAGAATGTGTTAGTGAATGGGGAGAGTCTAAGGTATTGATAATATAGAATGTGTTGGTGGGAGAGTCTAAGGTATTGGTAATATAGAATGTGTTAGTGAATAGGGAGAGTCTAAGGTATTGATAATATAGAATGTGTCAGTGAATAGGGAGAGTCTAAGGTATTGGTAATATAGAATGTGTCAGTGAATAGGGAGAGTCTAAGGTATTGGTAATATAGAATCTGTTAGTGGGAGAGGCTAAGGTATTGATAATATAGAATGTGTTGGTGGGAGAGTCTAAGGTATTGGTAATATAGAATGTGTTAGTGTATGGGGAGAGTCTAAGGTATTGGTAATATAGAATGTGTTAGTGGGAGAGTCTAAGGTATTGGTAATATAGAATCTGTTAGTGAATGGGGAGAGTCTAAGGTATTGGTAATATAGAATGTGTTAGTGGGAGAGTCTAAGGTATTGGTAATATAGAATGTGTTAGTGGGAGAGTCTAAGGTATTGGTAATATAGAATGTGTTAGTGGGAGAGTCTAAGGTATTGGTAATATAGAATGTGTTAGTGGGAGAGTCTAAGGTATTGGTAATATAGAATGTGTTAGTGGGAGAGGCTAAGGTATTGATAATATAGAATGTGTTAGTGGGAGAGTCTAAGGTATTGGTAATATAGAATGTGTTAGTGGGAGAGGCTAAGGTATTGATAATATAGAATGTGTTGGTGGGAGAGTCTAAGGTATTGGTAATATAGAATGTGTTAGTGTATGGGGAGAGTCTAAGGTATTGGTAATATATAATGTGTTAGTGGGGGAGTCTAAGGTATTGGTAATATAGAATCTGTTAGTGAATGGGGAGAGTCTAAGGTATTGGTAATATAGAATGTGTCAGTGAATAGGGAGAGTCTAAGGTATTGATAATATAGAATGTGTTAGTGGGAGAGTCTAAGGTATTGATAATATAGAATCTGTTAGTGGGAGAGTCTAAGGTATTGGTAATATAGAATGTGTTAGTGGGAGAGTCTAAGGTATTGATAATATAGAATGTGTTAGTGGGAGAGTCTAAGGTATTGATAATATAGAATGTGTTAGTGGGAGAGTCTAAGGTATTGGTAATATAGAATTTGTTAGTGAATAGGGAGAGTCTAAGGTATTGGTAATATAGAATGTGTTAGTGGGAGAGTCTAAGGTATTGGTAATATAGAATGTGTTGGTGGGAGAGTCTAAGGTATTGGTAATATAGAATGTGTTAGTGGGAGAGTCTAAGGTATTGGTAATATAGAATGTGTTAGTGGGAGAGTCTAAGGTATTGGTAATATAGAATGTGTCAGTGAATAGGGAGAGTCTACGGTATTGGTAATATAGAATGTGTTAGTGGGAGAGTCTAAGGTATTGGTAATATAAAATGTGTTAGTGAATAGGGAGAGTCTAAGGTATTGGTAATATAGAATGTGTCAGTGGGAGAGTCTAAGGTATTGGTAATATAGAATGTGTCAGTGAATAGGGAGAATCTAAGGTATTGATCATATAGAATGTGTTAGTGGGAGAATCTAAGGTATTGGTAATATAGAATGTGTTAGTGGGAGAGTCTAAGGTATTGATAATATAGAATGTGTTAGTGGGAGAGTCTAAGGTATTGATAATATAGAATGTGTTAGTGGGAGAGTCTAAGGTATTGATAATATAGAATGTGTTAGTGGAAGAGTCTAAGGTATTGGTAATATAGAATGTGTCAGTGGGAGAGTCTAAGGTATTGGTAATATAGAATGTGTCAGTGAATAGGGAGAATCTAAGGTATTGATCATATAGAATGTGTTAGTGGGAGAATCTAAGGTATTGGTAATATAGAATGTGTTAGTGGGAGAGTCTAAGGTATTGATAATATAGAATGTGTTAGTGGGAGAGTCTAAGGTATTGATAATATAGAATCTGTTAGTGGGAGAGTCTAAGGTATTGGTAATATAGAATGTGTTAGTGGGAGAGTCTAAGGTATTGATAATATAGAATGTGTTAGTGGGAGAGTCTAAGGTATTGATAATATAGAATGTGTTAGTGGGAGAGTCTAAGGTATTGGTAATATAGAATTTGTTAGTGAATAGGGAGAGTCTAAGGTATTGGTAATATAGAATGTGTTAGTGGGAGAGTCTAAGGTATTGGTAATATAGAATGTGTTGGTGGGAGAGTCTAAGGTATTGGTAATATAGAATGTGTTAGTGGGAGAGTCTAAGGTATTGGTAATATAGAATGTGTTAGTGGGAGAGTCTAAGGTATTGGTAATATAGAATGTGTCAGTGAATAGGGAGAGTCTACGGTATTGGTAATATAGAATGTGTTAGTGGGAGAGTCTAAGGTATTGGTAATATAAAATGTGTTAGTGAATAGGGAGAGTCTAAGGTATTGGTAATATAGAATGTGTCAGTGGGAGAGTCTAAGGTATTGGTAATATAGAATGTGTCAGTGAATAGGGAGAATCTAAGGTATTGATCATATAGAATGTGTTAGTGGGAGAATCTAAGGTATTGGTAATATAGAATGTGTTAGTGGGAGAGTCTAAGGTATTGATAATATAGAATGTGTTAGTGGGAGAGTCTAAGGTATTGATAATATAGAATGTGTTAGTGGGAGAGTCTAAGGTATTGATAATATAGAATGTGTTAGTGGAAGAGTCTAAGGTATTGGTAATATAGAATGTGTCAGTGGGAGAGTCTAAGGTATTGGTAATATAGAATGTGTCAGTGAATAGGGAGAATCTAAGGTATTGATCATATAGAATGTGTTAGTGGGAGAATCTAAGGTATTGGTAATATAGAATGTGTTAGTGGGAGAGTCTAAGGTATTGATAATATAGAATGTGTTAGTGGGAGAGTCTAAGGTATTGGTAATATAGAATGTGTTAGTGGGAGAGTCTAAGGTATTGGTAATATAGAATGTGTTAGTGGAAGAGTCTAAGGTATTGATAATATAGAATGTGTTAGTGGGAGAGTCTAAGGTATTGGTCATATAGAATGTGTTAGTGGGAAAATGTGAGGTATTGGTAATATAGAATGTGTCAGTGGGAGAATGTGAGGTATTGGTAATATAGAATGTGTTAGTGGTAGAGTCAGAGAGAGAGAGAAATAGAGAGATGGACACACAGATAGAGAGAGAGAGAAAGACAGAGAGAGAGAGAGAGAGAGAGAGAGAGAGAGAGAGAGAGAGAGAGAGAGAGAGAGAGAGAGAGAGAGAGAGAGAGAGAGAGAGAGAGAGAGAGAGATAGAGAGAGATGGACACACACACACACACATAGAGAGAGAGGGGGGGGGTGGACACACAGGTAGGGAGAGAGAGATAGATAGAGAGACAGGTGAGAGAGCAAGAGAGTTGGACACACACAAGGAGAGAGAGAGAGAGAGAGAGAGAGAGAGAGAGAGAGAGAGAGAGAGAGAGAGAGAGAGAGAGAGAGAGAGAGAGAGAGAGAGAGAGAGAGAGAGAGAGAGAGAGAGAGAGAGAGAGAGAGAGAGAGAGAGAGAGAGAGAGAGAGAGAGAGATGGACACACAGGGAGAAAGAGAGAGACAGGAGAGAGGGGGAGAGAGAGAAAGAGAGAGACAGGAGAGAGAGGGGGGCGTATGGAGAGAGAGAGAGAGAGACGCAGATAGAGAGAGACGCAGATAGAGAGAGAGAGATAGACACACGCATAGAGAGAGAGAGATAGACACACACAGAGAGAGAGATAGAGAGATAGACACACGCAGATAGAGAGAGAGAGATAGACACACACAGATAGAGAGAGAGAGATAGACACACGCAGATAGAGAGAGATAGACACACGCAGATAGAGAGAGAGAGATAGACACACGCAGATAGAGAGAGAGAGAGATAGACACACGCAGATAGAGAGAGAGAGATAGACACACGCAGATAGAGAGAGAGCGATAGACACACGCAGATAGAGAGAGAGAGATGGACACACGCAGATAGAGAGAGAGAGAGATGGACACACAGAGAGAGAGAGAGAGAGAGAGAGAGAGAGAGAGAGAGAGAGAGAGAGAGAGAGATGGACACACGGAGAGAGAGAGAGAGAGAGAGATGGACACAGAGAGAGAGAGAGAGCGAGAGATGGACACAGAGAGAGAGAGAGCGAGAGAGAGCGAAAGAGGGATGGACACACAGATAGAGAGACAGAGAGGGATGGACACACACACAGAGAGAGAGAGAGAGAGCGAGCGAGCGAGAGAGAGAGAGAGAGAGAGAGAGAGAGAGAGAGAGAGAGAGAGAAAGAGAGAGAGAGAGAGAGAGAGAGAGAGAGAGAGAGAGAGAGAGAGAGAGAGAGAGAGAGAGAGAGAGAGAGAGAGAGAGAGAGAGAGAGAGAGAGCACTATAAAAAGATTAGAATACCATTTAGGACCCAGACTGAGACTATCATTGTTATTGTGGGTGTGGGACAGAACGTAATGTTACCTTAAGTCATCTGACTGGCTGGCTAGCCACTCGTCCAAATGTACCCTCTCTTTTCACATAAATTCCTGCGGGGAGCCTCTGATCTGAAGGGTGTTTTCCTGTTATTTCTCCTCACTTGTAGCTGTTGCATATCCTATTGAACAACGGGTGTTGTTTTGCTCTGTCGAGATCTCTTTATGTGGTGTGGCTTAGGATGGGTGTTGCTTTCACTGTGTGCCATGGACCCTTTGGCAGGCACTATAGGGGTTGGGTGAGCTTCTAGTGTATTCAACCCCGTGGTTTGAGATAATGTAATGTCTTCTATTCAACCTGGTGGTTTGAGATAATGTAATGTCTTCTATTCAACCTGGTGGTTTGAGATAATGTAATGTCTTCTATTCAACCTGGTGGTTTGAGATATTGTAATGTCTTCTATTCAACCTGGTGGTTTAAGATAATGTAATGTCTTCTATTCAACCTGTTGGTTTAAGATATTGTAATGTCTTCTATTCAACCTGGTGGTTTGAGATAATGTAATGTCTTCTATTCAACCTGGTGGTTTGAGATAATGTAATGTCTTCTATTCAACCTGGTGGTTTAAGATAATGTAATGTCTTCTATTCAACCTGTTGGTTTGAGATATTGTAATGTCTTCTATTCAACCTGGTGGTTTAAGATATTGTAATGTCTTCTATTCAACCTGTTGGTTTGAGATAATGTAATGTCTTCTATTCAACCTGTTGGTTTGAGATAATGTAATGTCTTCTATTCAACCTGTTGGTTTGAGATAATGTAATGTCTTCTATTCAACCTGGTGGTTTGAGATAATGTAATGTCTTCTATTCAACCTGTTGGTTTGAGATAATGTAATGTCTTCTATTCAACCTGTTGGTTTGAGATAATGTAATGTATTTTATTCAACCTAGTGGTTTAAGAGAATGTAATGTATTTTATTTAACCTAGTGGTTTAAGAGAATAGCATGTATTTTATTCAACCTAGTGGTTTAAGAGAATAGCATGTATTTTATTCAACCTAGTGGTTTAAGAGAATGTAATGTATTTTATTTAACCTAGTGGTTTAAGAGAATAGCATGTATTTTATTCAACCTAGTGGTTTAAGAGAATGTCATGTATTTTATTCAACCTAGTGGTTTAAGAGAATGTCATGTATTTTATTCAACCTAGTGGTTTAAGAGAATGTGTCACGCCCTGGCCTTAGTTATCTTTGTTTTCTTTATTATTTTAGTTAGGTCAGGGTGTGACATGGGGGATGTAGGTGTTTGTATTGTCTAGGGGTTTTGTATGTTTATGGGGCAGTGTCTAGTCTAGGTGTATGTATGTCTATGGTTGCCTAGATTGGTTCTCAATTAGAGACAGCTGTCTATCGTTGTCTCTGATTGGGAACCATATTTAGGCAGCCATATTCATTAGGTAGTTCGTGGGTGATTAGTTCGTGGGTGAAACGTTGGTAGATTAAATATTTTTGCATCTGAGCTCCTAGAGTGTGCGGCTCTCCTTTATTTTTAAGTGCGTGGATGATTGTCTATGTGTAGTGTTTAGTGTCAGCACTATTTGTTATATAGCTTCACGTTTGTTGTTTTGTATAGTTTGTCAAGTGTTCTTCGTCTTCGTTAATTAAATATGTATTCATTTCACGCTGCGCCTTGGTCCTCCTCTCTTCAACCATACGACGATCGTGACAGGATGTCATGTATTTTATTCAACCTAGTGGTTTAAGATAATGTAATGTATTTTATTCAACCTGGTGGTTTAAGATAATGTAATGTATTTTATTCAACCTAGTGGTTTAAGATAATGTGATGTATTTTATTCAACCTAGTGGTTTGTGATAATGGTTCAGATTTAATTTCACTGAGGTACTGCGTGGTGAAGCAACGTAACGATGATATTTCAGTGGGAGACCTCACGCACCACAAGACATGAGTTTCACTGTTGCTCTGAACAGGTTGTCGTTGTTGATTACTGTATGGAATGATACGCTATACTCCACCAACACCCATTCTCCTCTCTGTCTGCCATGGTAACAGGGGTATTTTCCTTAGTAAAACCCGGTTGAAACATAGCTGGCACAAACAAACCTACATTGTGCACCAACTTGCTTCTCAAAGTCCGTGGCCTCACAATCATCACAGATCTATATTAATTATTTTATAATATAGATACAAGCTCTCACATGAAGCTGTTTCTCCTCCACGGTGCTGGCCTGGCACCAAAATGACACCAGCAGAAATTGAGATCACTGGAAAAAAAGGTAATACGATAGGATGGGTGTTGCTCTTTTCTGCCATAATTGACATGTTCAAATTGCCTGGGATTGAATTGAACATGTTGGTGGTGTGGATGTTTTATTGTAATAATGCCAGTGGGCCATGTGTTGGTTGAGACAGAGAGGAGAATGGGTGTTGGTGGTTTGGATGTTTTATTGTAATAATGCCAGTGGGCCATGTGTTGGTTGCTTATCAACACTCAACGCTTCCCTTCGGCATCAAATGTGCACCCACGCCATTGCAAATCATATAATGGCTTACCGTACACTGGATTAGGCTACTGTATACTGGCCTACTGTATACTGGCCTACTGTATACTGACCTACTGTATACTCACCTACTGTATACTGACCTACTGTGTACTGGCCTACTATATACTGACTATATCCTGACCTACTGTATACTGACCTACTGTATACTCACCTACTGTATACTGGTCTACTGTATACTGACCTACTGTATACTGGCCTAATGTATACTGACCTACTGTATACTGGTCTACTGTATACTGACCTAATGTATACTGAACTAATGTATACTGACCTACTGTATACTCAACTACTATATACTGGCCTACTGTATACTCAACTACTCTATACTGGGCTACTGTATACTGACCTACCTACCACTGACTTATTCTATACTGACCTACTGTATTCTGACTTACCTTATACTGGCCTACTGTATACTAGCATACCTTATACTGGCTACTAATCACTGACCTACTGTATACTGTCCTACTGTATACTGGCCTACTGTATACTGACCTACCTACCACTGACCTATTCTATACTGACCTACTGTATTCTGACTTACATTATACTGGCCTACTGTATACTAGTATACCTTATCCTGGCCTACTATACACTGACCTACTGTATACTGGCCTACTGTAAACGGACTTGCTGTATACTGGCCTACTGTATACTGACCTACTGTAAACTGACTTGCTGTATACTGACCTACTGTATACCGACCTGCTGTAAACTGACTTGTTGTACACTGGCCTACTGTATACTGGCCTACTGTAAACTGACTTGCTGTATACTGGCCTACTGTATACTGACCTACTGTAAACTGACTTGCTGTATACTGGCCTACTGTATACTGACATACTGTAAACTGACTTGCTGTATACTGTCCTACGGTATACTGACCTACTGTGAACTGACTTGCTGTATACTGGCCTAATGTATACTGACCTAATGTATACTCAACTACTGTATACTGACCTACCTACCACTGACCTATTCTATACTGATCTACTGTATTCTGACTTACCTATACTGGCCTACTGTATACTAGCATACCTTATACTGGCCTACTATACACTGACCTACTGTATTCTGACCTGCTGTATATTGTTCTACTGTATACTAGCACACCTTATACTGTCCTACTTTATACGGACCTACTGTATACTGGCCTACTGTATACTGGCCTAGGCTACTGCATACTGGCTTACTGTATACTGGCCTACTATATACTGGCCTACTGTATACTGACCTACCTACCACTGACCTATTCTATACTGACCGACTGTATTCTGACTTACCTTATACTGGCCTACTGTATACTGACCTACTGTATTCTGATCTACTGTATACTGACCTAATGTATGCTGGCCTACTGTGTACTGGCCTTACTATATACTGACTATATCCTGGCCTACTGTATACTGACCTACTGTATACTGGCCTACTGTATACTGGCCTACTATATACTGGTCTACTGTATACTGACCTACTGTATACTGACCTACTGTATACTCACCTACTGTGTACTCTACTACTCTATACTGGTCTACTGTATACTGACCTACTGTATACTGACCTAATGTATACTGACCTACTGTGTACTGGCCTACTATATACTGACTATATCCTGACCTACTGTGTACTCAACTACTCTATACTGGCCTACTGTATACTGGCCTACTATATACTGGTCTACTGTATACTGACCTACTGTATACTGACCTACTGTATACTCACCTACTGTGTACTCAACTACTCTATACTGGACTACTGTATACTGACCTACTCTATACTGACCTAATGTATACTGACCTACTGTGTACTGGCCTACTATATACTGACTATATCCTGACCTACTGTGTACTCAACTACTCTATACTGGCCTACTATATACTGGGCTACTGTATACTGACCTACTGTATACTCAACTACTCTATACTGGCCTACTGTATACTGGCCTACTATATACTGGTCTACTATATACTGACCTACTGTATACTGGTCTACTGTATACTGACCTACTGTATACTCAACTACTCTATACTGGCCTACTGTATACTCAACTACTGTATACTGACCTACTGTAAACTGGCCTACTGTATACTGGCCTACTATATACTGGTCTACTATATACTGACCTACTGCATACTGACCTACTGTATACTCACCTACTGTGTACTCAACTACTCTATACTGGCCTACTGTATACTGACCTACTGTATACTGACCTACTGTATACTCACCTACTGTGTACTCAACTACTCTATACTGACCTACTGTATACTGGCCTACTATATACTGGTCTACTATATACTGTTCTACTGTATACTCACCTACTGTGTACTCAACTACTCTATACTGACCTAATGTATACTGACCTACTGTGTACTGGCCTACTATATACTGACTATATCCTGACCTACTGTGTACTCAACTACTCTATACTGGCCTACTGTATACTGGGCTACTGTATACTGACCTACTCTTTACTCAACTACTCTATACTGGCTACTGTATACTGGCCTACTATATACTGACCTACTGTATACTGACCTACTGTATACTGGTCTACTGTATACTGACCTACTGTATACTCAACTACTCTATACTGGCCTACTGTATACTCAACTACTGTATACTGACCTACTGCATTCTGACCTAATGTGTACTGACCTAATGTATGCTGGCCTACTGTGTACTGGCCTTACTATATACTGACTATATCCTGGCCTACTGTATACTGACCTACTGTATACTGGCCTACTGTATACTGGCCTACTATATACTGGTCTACTATATACTGACCTACTGTATACTGACCTACTGTATACTCACCTACTGTGTACTCAACTACTCTATACTGGCCTACTGTATACTGACCTACTGTATACTGACCTACTGTATACTGACCTACTGTGTACTGGCCTACTATATTCTGACTATATCCTGACCTACTGTGTACTCAACTACTCTATACTGGCCTACTGTGTACTGGCCTTACTATATACTGACTATATCCTGACCTACTGTATACTCACCTACTGTGTACTCAACTACTCTATACTGGACTACTGTATACTGACCTACTGCATTCTGACCTAATGTGTACTGACCTAATGTATGCTGGCCTACTGTGTACTGGCCTTACTATATACTGACTATATCCTGGCCTACTGTATACTGGCCTACTGTATACTGGCCTACTATATACTGGTCTACTATATACTGTTCTACTGTATACTCACCTACTGCATTCTGACCTAATGTGTACTGACCTAATGTATGCTGGCCTACTGTGTACTGGCCTACTATATACTGACTATATCCTGACCTACTGTGTACTCAACTACTCTATACTGGCCTACTGTATACTGGGCTACTGTATACTGACCTACTCTTTACTCAACTACTCTATACTGGCTACTGTATACTGGCCTACTATATACTGACCTACTGTATACTGACCTACTGTATACTCACCTACTGTGTACTCAACTACTCTATACTGGCCTACTGTATACTGACCTACTGTATACTGACCTAATGCATTCTGACCTACTGTGTACTGGCCTACTATATACTGACTATATCCTGACCTACTGTGTACTCAACTACTCTATACTGGCCTACTGTATACTGGGCTACTGTATATTGACCTACTATATACTGGTCTACTATATACTGACCTACTGTATACTGGTCTACTGTATACTGACCTACTGTACACTCAACTACTCTATACTGGCCTACTGTATACTCAACTACTGTATACTGACCTACTGCATTCTGACCTACTGTATACTGACCTAATGTATGCTGGCCTACTGTGTACTGGCCTTACTATATACTGACTATATCCTGGCCTACTGTATACTGACCTACTGTATACTGGCCTACTGTATACTGGCCTACTATATACTGGTCTACTATATACTGACCTACTGTATTCTGACCTACTGTATACTCACCTACTGTGTACTCAACTACTCTATACTGGCCTACTGTATACTGACCTACTGTATACTGACCTACTGTATACTGACCTACTGTGTACTGGCCTACTATATACTGACTATATCCTGACCTACTGTGTACTCAACTACTCTATACTGGCCTACTGTGTACTGGCCTTACTATATACTGACTATATCCTGGCCTACTGTATACTGACCTACTGTATACTGGCCTACTGTATACTGGCCTACTATATACTGGTCTACTATATACTGACCTACTGTATACTGACCTACTGTATACTCACCTAATGTGTACTCAACTACTCTATACTGGCCTACTGTATACTGACCTACTATATCCTGACCTACTGTGTACTCAACTACTCTATACTGGCCTACTGTATACTGGGCTACTGTATACTGACCTACTCTTTACTCAACTACTCTATACTGGCTACTGTATACTGGCCTACTATATACTGACCTACTGTATACTGACCTACTGTATACTCACCTACTGTGTACTCAACTACTCTATACTGGCCTACTGTATACTGACCTACTGTATACTGACCTAATGTATACTGACCTACTGTGTACTGGCCTACTATATACTGACTATATCCTGACCTACTGTGTACTCAACTACTCTATACTGGCCTACTGTATACTGGGCTACTGTATACTGACCTACTGTATACTCAACTACTCTATACTGGCCTACTGTATACTGGCCTACTATATACTGGTCTACTATATACTGACCTACTGTACACTCAACTACTGTATACTGACCTACTGCATTCTGACCTACTGTATACTGACCTAATGTATGCTGGCCTACTGTGTACTGGCCTTACTATATACTGACTATATCCTGGCCTACTGTATACTGACCTACTGTATACTGGCCTACTGTATACTGGCCTACTATATACTGGTCTACTATATACTGACCTACTGTATACTCACCTACTGTGTACTCAACTACTCTATACTGGCCTACTGTATACTGACCTACTGTATACTGACCTACTGTATACTGACCTACTGTGTACTGGCCTACTATATACTGACTATATCCTGACCTACTGTGTACTCAACTACTCTATACTGGCCTACTGTGTACTGGCCTTACTATATACTGACTATATCCTGGCCTACTGTATACTGACTTACTGTATACTGGCCTACTGTATACTGGCCTACTATATACTGGTCTACTATATACTGACCTACTGTATACTGACCTACTGTATACTCACCTAATGTGTACTCAACTACTCTATACTGGCCTACTGTATACTGACCTACTGTATACTCACCTACTGTGTACTCAACTACTCTATACTGACCTAATGTATACTGACCTACTGTGTACTGGCCTACTATATACTGACTATATCCTGACCTACTGTGTACTCAACTACTCTATACTGGCCTACTGTATACTGGGCTACTGTATACTGACCTACTCTTTACTCAACTACTCTATACTGGCTACTGTATACTGGCCTACTATTTACTGATCTACTATATACTGACCTACTGTATACTGGTCTACTGTATACTGACATACTGTATACTCAACTACTCTATACTGGCCTACTGTATACTCAACTACTGTATACTGGCCTACTGTATACTGACCTACCTACCACTGACCTATTCTATACTGACCTACTGTATTCTGACTTACCTTATACTGGCCTACTGTATACTAGCATACCTTATACTGGCCTACTAATCACTGACCTACTGTATTCTGACCTAATGTATATTGTTCTACTGTATACTAGTCTACTTTATACTGTCCTACTGTATACTGGCCTACTATACACTGACCTACTGTATACTGGCCTACTGTATACCACCTACTGTATACTGGCCTAGGCTACTGTATACTGACCTACTGTATGCTGGCCTACTCTATGCTGGCCTACTGTATATTGACCTACTGTATACTGACCTACTTATGACGGCCTACTCTATGCTGGCCTACTGTATACTGGCCTACTGTATACTGACCTAGTCTACTGTATACAGGCCTACTGTATACTGGACTACTGTATGCTGACCTACTGTATACTGGCCTACTGTATGCTGGCCTACTGTGTACTGGCCTACTGTATACAGGCCTACTGTATAACCATCTACTGTATACTGGACTACTGTATAACCATCTACTGTATACTGGCCTACTGTATAACCATCTACTGTATACTGGCCTACTGTATAACCATCTACTGTATACTGGCCTAGCCTACTGAACAATGTGTATGTACTAAGTTGACCACAATGGGAAAACAAATGTCAGGTCAGTTGTATTACATAAGCCACTGGCTGGCGCCTCGTTCCTCAACCCCCTCTTCCTCATAAATAATACAAGTCAATAACCTTCTCATTTGTTTATAAAGTATCGGTTAGCATTTATATAATATTTTCAATATTCCAAGACCAACAGGACAGTCTTTTGACTCCGAATGGAAGTTGTCTTGGGATTCAAAACGAATGGGAAGTACAGTATTCTGATAGTCCAGACAGTCAATCAAAAAGAAAAGGAAAACTCACATACATTAGGACTTCACCTTTACTGTAAGCCCACACAGACATGCCTGTACGAGTGGTCCTATGAGGTGAATGGTTAAATGTCTGGAAGACTAGGCAACATGGAGGGGTTAAAACATTTAGAAATTCCAAGAGATACTTACAGTAACTGTCGACTTGTGTTTTCCATTGCATCAGGAGTTACTGGAGTGTATAGGAAAAGCTCTCTGTCCATTAGTGAGAGAAATGCTCCTTGTCAACCACTAACCCGAATAGTGAAAGTTTTACTGCACATGAAACCACAACAAGACACTCTGTTTCCAGTGTCATATTAGACTAGCCTAATGGATGTACATTTTACAAAACATGTTTGTCATTTAGGGGAGAGACTGTTATCTAGAGTGACTTACAGTGCATCCATCTTAAGATAGCTAGGTGGGACAGCCACATATCACAGTCAAAGTCAGTATATTTTTCCTTAATAAAGTAGCTATCAGAGCTAGTGTTAGTTCACAAAAGGCTTCTTTTTTTCTCAAGATGGGTAGGAGGAGTGAGGGGGGGATGCTGTGTGATAATTTAAGATAATATTTGAAAGTAGGGTTTCAGATATTTTCATAAGATGGGACACTCTGCTGTCTTAACTTCAGGGGGAAGCTGGTTCCACCATTTGGGTTTGGACGGCTGCCCTCCCGTAGGGGTGGGAAGGACAAGAGACCAGAGGTGGCAGGGTTTGAGCAGATCCTGAAAGTAGGGAGGGGCAGGCCCTCTTGCTGCTCCGTAGGCAAGTACCATGTTCTTGTAGTGGATGTGAGTTTCGACTGGAAGCCAGTGGAGTGTGCAGCGGAGCGGGGTTACATGGAAGAACTTTGGAAGTTTGAACATCAGGCGGGCTGCAGCGTTCTGGATAAGTTGCAAGAGTTTGAATGCAGAATTGGGGAGTCCAGCCAATCAGTGACTTATAGTTGTCCAGACGGGAGATGACAAACACCTGGATTAGGACCTGTGCTGCATCCTGTGTGACGTAGGGTGGTACTCTACGTATGTTGTAGAGCATGAACCTGTAGTCACTGCTTTGATATTTGCAAAAAACGACAGTGTGTTGTTCAGATTCCCTCCAAGGTTCTTTGCATCCTGAGAGGGGGACACCGTGGGGTTGTCAACCGTGATGGAGAGGTCTTGGAGCAGGCAGGCTATCCCCGGGATGAAGAGCAGCTCTGTCTTGTCGATGTTGAGCTTGAGGTGGTGGGTCGACATCCAAGCTGAGATATCTGCCAGGCATTCCGCCGCCATCTGGGTGTCAGAAGGGGAGAAGGAAAAAAGTATATTAGTCTCATCCACATAGCAATGATAGGCGAGACCATGTGAGGATATGATGGGCCGAGTGACTTGGTGCATAGAGAGAAAAGGAGAGGACCTAGAACTGAGCCCTGGGGGACACCAGTAGTGAGAGTACGTGGTGCAGACACAGATCCTCCCCACGTCACCTGGAGCGACCTGCCAGATAGGAAGCGATCCAAGAGTGGGCAGAGCCTGAGACGCCCAGCCCTGAGAGGGTGGAGAGGAAGATCTGATGGTTCACGCTATAGAAGGAAGTGGATAGATCTAGGAGGATGAGTGACCCATCTTTGGCAATGTGGAGAGCCTCTGTGACAGAGAAGAGCAGTCTCGGTTGAGTGACCCGTCTTGAAGCCTGACTGGTTAAAAAGGGATATCAGTCTGTAGTTTTTGATGTCAGAGGGGTCGAGTGTTGGTTTCCTCAGGAGGGGAGCAGCTCAGGCCATTGTGAAGTCCGATGGGACGCAGCCAGTGGTCAGGGATGAGTTGATGAGGGAAGTGAGGAATGAGAGAAGGTCTCCAGAGATGGAGAAGGGGGGTTGAGCGGGAAGGTTGTTGGGCGGCTGGACCTTACCAGTCGTAGGATTTCATCTGGAGAGATTTCAGATAAAAAGTGAAAGGTGTAGGTAGTTCTGTGTGAGTGAGACCAGTGGACTCAATTGGGTAGTTCTGTGTGAGTGGGACCAGTGGACTCAACAGGGTAGGGGATGAGTGGCTATCGTTGGAGTAGAGGGAGACAGAAAACGAAAAAAAAGTAGTGTTAGGCTTGATTGGACAAGAGACAGTGACAGCATGACATTGAAATGAGGAGATGGACAGGTGAGTGAGGGAGAAAAAAATTGAATCTCCACTTAGGAGAAATGAGAAGCCCTGTGCCACAATGACCAGATGACAGAACACATAGTCAGATGGAGAGAGTGTAGCTGGAATAGCAGTGTTCTCTGGGGTGATCCATGTCTCAGTCAGGGCCAAAAATTCTAGGAACTGAAGGGCAGCATAGACTGAGATGAACTCTGCGTTCTTGACCGCAGAACGGCAGTTCCAAAAGCTGCCAGAGACCAGGAATTCCACATGGGTTGTTCATGCATTGTACACTACATTAGAAGGGTTGCAGCCAAGGGTTGGGGAGCGTCTGTAAAAGCCTACAGGGACAGGAGCCAACAGGTATAGAAAACACACGCATACAGTGCCTTGCAAAAGTATTCACCCCCTTGGCATTTTTCCTACTTTGTTGCATTACAACCTGTAATTTAAATTGATTTCTATTTGTATTTCATGTAATGGACATACACAAAATTGTCCAAATTGGTGAAGAGAAAAACAACTTGTTTAAAAATGGTGAAAAAAGTGGTGGGTGCATATATATTCACCCCCTTTGCTATGAAGCCCCTAAATAACATCTGGTGCAACCAATTACCTTCAGAAGTCACATAATTAGTTAAATAAAGTCCACCTGTGTGCAATCTAAGTGTCACATGATCTGTCACATGATCTCAGTAGATATACACCTGTTCTGAAAGGCCCCAGAGTCTGCAACACCACTAAGCAAGGGGCACCACCAAGCAAGCGGCACCATGAAGACCAAGGAGCTTTCCAAACAGGTCAGGGACCAAGTTGTTGAGAAGTACAGATCAGGGTTGGGTTATAAAAAAATATCCAAAACTTTGAACATCCCACGGAGCACCAATGAATCCATTATTAAAGAATGGAAAGAATATGGCACCACAGCAAACCTGCCAAGAGAGGGCCATCCACCAAAACTCAAGGGCCAGGCAAGGAGGGCATTCATCAGAGAGGCAACATAGAGACCAAAGATAACCCTGAAGGAGCTGCAAAATTGCACAGCGGAGTTTGGAGTATCTGTCCATAGGACCACTTTAAGCGGTACACTCCACAGAGTAGGGCTTTACGGAAGAGTGGCCAGAAAACAGCCATTGCTTAAAGAAAAAAATAAGCAAAGATGTTTGGTGTTCGCCAAAAGGCATGTGGGAGACTCCCCAAACATATGGAAGAAGGTACTCTGGTTAGATGAGACTAAAATTGAGCTTTTTGACCATCAAGGAAAATGCTATGTCTGGCGCAAACCCAACACCTCTCATCACCCCGAGAACACCATCCCCACAGTGAAGCATGGTGGTGGCAGCATCAGTCCCTGCTGATGTTTTTCATCGGCAGGGACTGGGAAACTGGTCAGAATTTAAGGAATGATGGATGGCGCTAAATACAGGGAAATTCTTGTGGGAAACCTGTTTCAGTCTTCAATAGATTTGAGACTGGGACGGAGGTTCACCTTCCAGCAGGACAATAACCCTAAGCATACTGCTAAAGCAACACTTGAATGGTTTAAGGGGAAACATTTAAATGTCTTGTATTCTCAGATTCTCAATCCAATTGAGAATCTGTGGTATGACTTAAAGATTGCTGTACACCAGGGGAACCCATCCAACTTGAAGGAGCTGGAGCAGTTTTGCCCTGAAGAATGGGCAAAGATCCCAGTGGCTAGATGTGCCAAGCTTATAGAGACATACCCAAAGAGACGTGCAGCTGTAATTGCTGTAAAAGGTGGCTCTACAAACTATTGACTTTGGCGGGGTGAATAGTTATGCACGCTTAAGTTTTCAGTTTTTTCTCTTATTTTTTGTTTGTTTCACCCCCCAAAAAATTTAGCATCTTCAAAGTGGTAGGTATGTTGTGTAAATCAAATGATACAAACCTCCCCAAAATCTATTTTAATTCCAGGTTGTAAGGCAACAAAATAGGAATAATGCCAAGGGGGGTGAATACTTTCGCAAGCCACTGTATATGTTCGAGAATGCTCAATTTACCATTATTTATAGGTTGTTTTGTACAGTTCACATGTTCAGGAAGTGATAGCCAATGCTACAAAAGATCAAAATGAGATCATCAGAAAATAACCAGGTAAGAGAGTCAAGTGAGAGAGTGGAGTCTTCCTCTCTTTCCTTCCTGCCGAACAACTAACTAGGTTAGAGAGTCAAGTGAGAGAATGGAGTCTTCCTCTCTTTCCTTCCTGCCGAACAACTAACTAGGTTAGAGAGTCAAGTGAGAGAATGGAGTCTTCCTCTCTTTCCTTCCTGCAGAACAACTAACTAGGTTAGAGAGTCAAGTGAGAGAGTGGAGTCTTCCTCTCTTTCCTTCCTGCAGAACAACTCAGCAGAACCGTCTTAGTTTTGGCGACAAGACCGCCACTGACACGACCGCCGCTGACACGGCTGCTTGCTGAGAAAACAGGGGAGACTGAAGTATTAACAGTAATTGTTAATTGCCGAGGAGAGGATAAATCACTCCCCGTCCAATACAGCCACAGATTACGAAAACAACAGCAGTCACAAATTGCACTGCCCCTTAATCCTGATTGATGTGTCAACAATCATCTGTAAGTTATGAGCAGACAGCGGTTCACACACCAAGTATGCTACTGGGAAGACAGGTAGCACTTAAAGTAGATGGCCCTAGCTAGCAAAAAGACTACTAGATAAAAACAGATTAAGACAAAAATTATACTTGTCAGGAGTCCTCTAGCAAAGTAACGAATTACAGATTGTCCCTTTAAATTCTCCATGCATGAGAAAATAAACAAATCATAGAGTATCCTAACCTATAGAGCTCTCTTACAGTAAGAACCGTCTCTGGTCTAAGACTCAGTGTTGGTTCTTATCTGCTGGGTTGCAGGAGCTGCTGTGGGGTTCCTGTTATTGGGATCCAATGTCGCCCAGGCAGATAGGGTATGTCACAAATGGCAACCTATTCACTAGTGCATTTGTTTTGTCCAAGACCCATAGGACTGGTCAACCCTAGCCTCCTCCGCTAAACCCTAGCCTCCTCCGCTAAACCCTAGCCTCCTCCACTAAATCCTAGCCTCCTCCCCTAAACCCCAGCCTCCTCCGCTAATCCCCAACCTCCTCCGCTAAACCCTAGCCTCCTCTGCTAAACCCCAGCCTCCTCTGCTAAACCCCAGCATCCTCTACTAAACCCCAGCCTCCTCTACTAAACCACAGCCTCCTCTGCTAAACCCTAGCCTCCTCTACTAAACTCAGCCTCCTCCGCTAAACCCCAGCCTCCTCTGCTAAACCCTAGCCTCCTCTGCTAAACCCCAGCCTCCTTTGCTAAACCCTAGCTTCCTCTGCTAAACCCCAGCCTCCTCTGCTAAACCCCAGCCTCCTCTGCTAAACCCCAACCTCCTCCGCTAAACCCTAGCCTCCTCCGCTAAACCCTAGCCTCCTCCGCTTAACCCCAGCCTCCTCCGCTAAACCCTAGCCTCCTCTGCTAAACCCCAGCCTCCTCTGCTAAACCCCAGCCTCCTCTACTAAACCCCAGCCTCCTCCGCTAAACCCTAGCCTCCTCCGCTAAACCCTAGCCTCCTCCGCTTAACCCCAGCCTCCTCCGCTAAACCCTAGCCTCCTCTGCTAAACCCCAGCCTCCTCTGCTAAACCCCAGCCTCCTCTACTAAACCCCAGCCTCCTCTACTAAACCCCAGCCTCCTCTGCTAAACCCCAGCCTCCTCTACTGCCCAACAACCCAGGTTGTGTAAGGAGGATTGTTTGTTATTAGAATGCCAGTCCACGATGGCCTGAGCGCACATTGTTTAAACTTCGAGAACAATCAACCTTTGCAATAAAAGACCCCCCTCTTTGTGGCGGTATCCTCCCATCCCCCTTCCCATTGTTTATTTAAGCAAAACTTCCCCAAATGTTTGAATGCTTCATACTCATTCTATTTGTTTTTTACTGGAGAAAAAGTGCCAGTCCCATTGTGAGGAATTCTATGGTGTGTGTGTGTCAAAGTGCAGCGAGACATTTTATTTGCTTTAGAATAGAATCATACAGTGATAGTATGATTAAGTATAATATTGGTCCCGTGTGGCTCAGTTGGTAGAGCATGGCGCTTGCAACGCCAGGGTTGTGGGTTCAATTCCCACGGGGGGACCAGGATGAATATGTATGAACTTTCCAATTTGTAAGTCGCTCTGGATAAGAGCGTCTGCTAAATGACTTAAATGTAAATATTGTAACACTAGGTGGTTTATTGCCTCCTCCTAGAGCTGAACAAATCCCACTGCTCCTCGGTGACCACTGAATCAACAAGGAGTAATTCTAACAAGTAGATACCTTAAGAATATGTCAAGCGGATGAAACTGTGCAGTATGTTAATGGGTCAGGTAAACTGTGCAGTATGTTAATGAACAGGTAAACTGTGCAGTATGTTAATGAACAGGTAAACTGTGCAGTATGTTAATGAACAGGTAAACTGTGCAGTATGTTAATGAACAGGTAAACTGGGCAGTATGTTAATGGAACAGGTAAACTGTGCAGTATGTTAATGAACAGGTAAACTGTGCAGTATGTTAATGAACAGGTAAACTGTGCAGTATGTTAATGGAACAGATCAACTGTGCAGTATGTTAATGGAACAGGTAAACTGGGCAGTATTTTAATGGATCAGGTAAACTGTGCAGTATGTTAATGGAACAGGTAAACTGGGCAGTATGTTAATGGGAAAGGTAAACTGTGCAGTATGTTAATGGAACAGGTAAACTGGGCAGTATGTTAATGGAACAGGTAAACTGTGCAGTATGTTAATGGAACAGGTACACTGTGCAGTATGTTAATGGATCAGGTAAACTGTGCAGTATGTTAATGGAACAGGTACACTGTGCAGTATGTTAATGGAACAGGTAAACTGTGCAGTATGTTAATGGAACAGGTACACTGTGCAGTATGTTAATGGATCAGGTAAACTGTGCAGTATGTTAATGGAACAGGTACACTGTGCAGTATGTTAATGGAACAGGTAAACTGTGCAGTATGTTAATGGAACAGGTACACTGTGCAGTATGTTAATGGGAAAGGTAAACTCTACAGTATGGTAATGGAACAGGTACACTGTGCAGTATGTTAATGGAACAGGTAAACAGTGCAGCATGTTAATGGACAGGTCAACTGTGCAGTATGTTAATGGAACAGGTAAACTGGGCAGTATGTTAATGGTACAGGTAAACTGGGCAGTATGTTAATGGAACAGGTAAACTGGGCAGTATGTTAATGGAACAGGTACACTGTGCAGTATGTTAATGGGAAAGGTAAACTGGGCAGTATGTTAATGGACAGGTCAACTGTGCAGTATGTTAATGGGAAAGGTAAACTGGGCAGTATGTTAATGGAACAGGTAAACTGGGCAGTATGTTAATGGAACAGGTACACTGTGCAGTATGTTAATGGGAAAGGTAAACTGTGCAGTATGTTAATGGATCAGGTAAACTGGGCAGTATGTTAATGGAACAGGTAAACTGGGCAGTATGTTAATGGGAAAGGTAAACTGTGCATTATGTTAATGGAACAGGTAAACTGTGCAGTATGTTAATGGGAAAGGTAAACTGGGCAGTATGTTAATGGAACATGTAAACTGTGCAGTATGTTAATGGAACAGGTACACTGTGCAGTATGTTAATGGGAAAGGTAAACTGGGCAGTATGTTAATGGAACAGGTAAACTGGGCAGTATGTTAATGGGAAAGGTAAACTGGGCAGTATGTTAATGAACAGGTAAACTGTGCAGTATGTTAATGGAACAGGTACACTGTGCAGTATGTTAATGGAACATGTAAACTGGGCAGCATGTTAATGGAACAGGTAAACTGTGCAGTATGTTAACGGGAAAGGTAAACTGGGCAGTATGTTAATGGAACAGGTAAACTGGGCAGTATGTTAATGGGACAGGTAAACCGTGCAGTATGTTAATGGAACAGGTAAACTGGGCAGTATGTTAATGGAACAGG
This sequence comes from Salvelinus namaycush, assembly GCF_016432855.1. Lineage (NCBI taxonomy): Eukaryota > Metazoa > Chordata > Actinopteri > Salmoniformes > Salmonidae > Salvelinus > Salvelinus namaycush. Next base: position 4,419,950 of record NC_052333.1, read on the forward strand.
TCAACTGTGCAGTATGTTAATAGAACAGGTCAACTGTGCAGTATGTTAATGGAACAGGTAAACTGTGCAGTATGTTAATGGTACAGGTAAACAGTGCAGTATGTTAATGGAACAGGTACACTGGGCAGTATGTTAATGGAACAGATACACTGGGCAGTATGTTAATGGAACAGGTACACTGGGCAGTATGTTAATGGAACAGGTAAACAGTGCAGTATGTTAATGGATCAGGTACACTGTGCAGTATGGTAATGGAACAGGTAAACTGGGCAGTATGTTAATGGAACAGGTAAACTGGGCAGTATGTTAATGGGAAAGGTACACTGTGCAGTATGGTAATGGATCAGGTAAACTGTGTAGTACGTGAATGGAACAGGTAAACTGGGCAGTATGTTAATGGAACAGGTACACTGTGCAGTATGTTAATGGAACAGGTACACTGTGCAGTATGTTAATGGATCAGGTAAACTGTGCAGTATGTTAATGGAACAGGTAAACTGGGCAGTATGTTAATGGAACAGTTACCAATAGAAGAATGCGACATAGCCAGCCAAAATAAAGGAACAAAGCTGGTCAATAGAACAGGCTGAAAAGGAAAATGACTCAGCGATGGAGAGTTAAAAAATAACCGTTCCTAATTGCACCCTTTTTCCATAGGCCCCTGGTCAAAAGTAGTGCACCAAATAGTGAATAGTGTTCCGTAAGGCTCTGGTCAAAAGTAGTGCACCAAATAGTGAATAGGGTTCCATAGGGCTCTGGTCAAAAGTAGTGCACCAAATAGTGAATAGGGTTCCATAGGGCTCTGGTCAAAAGTAGTGCACCAAATAGTGAATAGGGTTCCATTAGGGATGCAGGTTAAAGGCTTTTTAGGTTTTCTCCCCTAATTTGCCACACTTTTGAATAATATGAGAATGTTGTGGAAGGTGGGGGGGGGGGGGGGGGGGGGGGGGACAGTGGTGGAAAAAGTATCACACTGTCATACTTGATTAAAAGTAAATATACCTTAATAGACTCAAGTGAAAGTCACTCAGTAAAATATTGTACTACTTGAGTAAAAGGTTGAAATTAATTGGTTTTTAATATACTTAAGTAACTAAAGTAAATATAATTGTTAAAATATACTTAAGTATCAAAATAAAAAGTATAAATCATTTAACACTCCTTATATTAAGTAAACCAGACAAACTATTTTCTTGTTTTTTAAATTTATTTAAGGATAACTAGGGGCACATTTCAACACTCATTTCCAACCGAAGCATTTGTGTTTAGTCAGCCTGCCAGATCAGAGGCAGTAGAGATGGCCAGGGATGTTCTCTTGATAAGTGTGTGAATTTGAGCATTTTCCTGTCCTGCTAAGCATTCAAAATGTAATTAGTACTTTTGAATATCAGGGAAAATGTATGGAGTTAAAAAGTACATAATTTTCTTTAGGAATGTAGTGAAGTAAAAGTTGTCCAAAATATAAATAGTAAAGTACCGATACCCCACAAAATCTACTTAAGTACTTTATAGTGTTTTTACTGAAGTACTTTACACCACTGGGAGGAGAGGCTGGCTTTGAACGGGTGCTCCTTTTATAAAGGCCAAAGAACAAAACAGGAAACCGTCCTCTTGTTTTGGCTCGTGGAGCTACAAGTGTTTGGAATTCCGAAGAGGTGAATTCACATGTTATTTTCATGTCTGCGCTCAGATTAGAGTATGCACACAGAGATTGACACACACGCGCACGCACGCACGCACGCACGCACGCACGCACGCACGCACGCACGCACGCACGCACGCACACACACACACACACACACACACGCAGTGGCACTGTGGAATGTCTGGCATTCGTCGATAAGCAGAGACACGAAGAGTGCGAACCCCCCCCCCCCGCGGGGATGTTGTGAGCAGAGAGCGCTGAATAGACAAAATAAGAGACCTGATCTGCTGAGAGGTTCTGGTGACCTTGAATCAATATGTACTCTTATTCTATAGGAGGGCCACGCCATCATAGCCATGTTGATTCTTATGCTACGTTTGATTTAGGCTAACCACACCATCATGCGTCATGACGATATTTCACAACGTTCTGTAAACTTTATACGAGGACGTAGTTCATCTTGTCTTCGTTTGGGTGATTATCTAATATCTTTGTTGTTTATTGTGTTTTTTTGGAGGGAAACAGAACGTGAAGAGCGTTCTCAAGACGGTGGAAAGGTGTTATCAGTGAAAACAGACACTGTTGGTTTGATAAGACGGATATGGACAGGTCATCGTATTGTTGGGAAAGTGATTGTGAAGTGCATTCGGTTGTTGTTGCTGATCTCTTGGAGATCATGTTTGTGTGTTTATTTAGCTGTAGAGTAGCTGTCACTCGTTTAAACATGGACTCTTTAATATATGTTGGGAAAGTGATTGTGTAGTGTATTTTGTACAATTGGAAATCACAAGTTGTGTGTTTTTTTTAATGTCTAGGCTGTTAATCATGGACTCTTTAGTATACAGTCTGCAGTCTGCATCCTCACTATACACTATAATGTACACAAACAACGACTAAAAGGGCCATCCACACAAAGGACGATAACTATAAAGATAAAACATTTAAAAAAGTTATAATTCAAGTGAACAGGAGCGTTCACACTACAATGATGACTACAAAAAGAGTGAGGAAGGATAACGAGAGCTATCGTTTGGGTCACTTCAGAGGGTTTTTTCCCCCCCTGTCCCTCAACCAGTCAAAAACGTATTCTATTTAAGCGGTCTTGGTTCTAGTTGCACGAGGCCGCTCGGAGTGGAGAGAAGGTAGAGCGCAAGGTAAGTTTGCTGGGCACGTGTGAATATATTGATGGCCACATAAATTGTAGGACGACTTGGGAGAGTGATGATCCACAACAGACAGTACATTTAGAAGGCCATATTTTCCAACTGTAGGCCAATCTGTTAACGTCGATACATCCTGATAAAATATACACGATACGACTAGCCTGCTAATGTGCCTTTCTGGACCTTGTAAACTGTGGAGGAAATACACATTACTGTTCCTAAAGGGTTGACTGAGCAGTCCTAGAAGGAAACAGTGTGACACCTATTCTACTCTGTCGCTGTGGAGGGGAACAGCCTCTGTGGATGACTTCCAATCTCACTGTATCCCAAATGGCACCATATTCCCAATGTAGTGCACTACTTTTGACCAGGGCTTATATGACTCTAGTCAAAAAAGTTGTGCAGTATGTAGGGAATAGGGTGCCGGTATGGGACAGAGCGAGTGTCTACGTGATTTTGATCCTGGACTGGATAGGATAATAATGCATGATGTTAGTGCATTTTAATGTTTCCTATCATTGTGTACAGGAATTCTGTTTCTTTGAACGAATGCAGCACTTTCAAGGACATGTCCAGGGAAGAAAAGGGATGCGTACCAATTAGCACCCTATGCGTACCAATTAGCACCCTATGCCCTACATAGTGCCCTACTTTTGACCAGGGCCCATACTATGTAGGGAATAGGGTGTCATTTAGGACCACTCATATGTAAAAATCTATGCATGCATGACTGTAAATTGCCTTGGATAAAAGTGTCTGCTAAATGGCATATATAATTATTATTATATTATTTGGGATGCAGACCAGGTTTGACCTGTAATTGAAAAATAATAGTACAATTTTTTGTCCGAGGCATCATCCAAGTCATTTATTTTCTTCTCCCTTGGCTTTGAACTTTTTTATCAATGTGTTTTTAATCCAGCTACTTGGCATGGTTGCATTTGTTTTTAAGAAAATTCTGAGGAATTGGACAACATCTAGAGAGTTAAAAAAAAAGATGATCCAGCATATATGATGCATTGCAAGTCTTGGTTACACGTGATACACATTTTCACAATGAATAGACACATGAGGGTTGTATTACGTTGTAATACCTGTGTAACAGCAATGTAATAGCATCAAAGCAAATTCTGAGACTGGAACTAAAAGGGGGGTGGGGTGGGGGTGGGGGGGGGCGCAAGGAAACCAAACCTCTCTCTTCTTACACTGATTGGTGTCTGCTTGTTTATGTATGGATGTTGTCACTCCAGTTCAATAGCATTGAACCTTGACCCCTGACAAGTACTTCCAGGTGGGGGCTCTCCTGTCACACCCTCCTCCCTCTCGCTCACACACACACATATACACACACACATATACACACACACACACACACACACACACACACACACACACACACACACACACACACACACACACACACACACACACACACACACACACACACACACACACACACACACACACACACACAGCCTCCATAGACAGACCTCCTGCAGTCTCACACCACGCCATGGCTGCATCCCAAATGGTAACCTATTCCCTATGTAGTGAGTGCACTCATTTTGACAAGAGCCCTACTATGGGTAGAGCCCTAGTATGGGTAGAGCCCTAGTATGGGTAGAGCCCTAGTATGGGTAGAGCCCTAGTATGGGTAGAGTCCTAGTATGGGTAGAGCCCTAGTATGGGTAGAGCCCTAGTATGGGTAGAGCCCTAGTATGGGTAGAGCCCTAGTATGGGTAGAGCCCTAGTATGGGTAGAGCCCTAGTATGGGTAGAGCCCTAGTATGGGTAGAGCCCTAGTATGGGTAGAGCCCTAGTATGGGTAGAGTCCTAGTATGGGTAAAGTCCTAGTATGGGTAGAGCCCTAGTATGGGTAGAGCCCTAGTATGGGTAGAGTCCTAGTATGGGTAGAGCCCTAGTATGGGTAGAGCCCTAGTATGGGTAGAGTCCTAGTATGGGTAGAGTCCTAGTATGGGTAGAGCCCTAGTATGGGTAGAGCCCTAGTATGGGTAGAGCCCTAGTATGGGTAGAGTCCTCTACTAGAGCCCTAGTATGGGTAAAGCCCTAGTATGGGTAAAGTCCTAGTATGGGTAGAGCCCTAGTATGGGTAGAGCCCTAGTATGGGTCCTGGTCAAAAGTAGAGCACCACGTAGGGAAAGGGTGCCATTCTGACCAGAAATAAAAGGATGATCTGATCAGCCAAATATGCAACGTGAGATGAGCCACATGCCATTGCCATAAGAAGTCTGGATAATGGAGGTTCTCAAATGTATGACTGTAGTTTTAAAAAGAGAAAGAGAAAGAAAGCGAGAGTGAGAGAAAGAGTGAAAGAAAAGAAGAAGAAGAACATAGCAAACCATTTTGAGAAACCTTAGGACATTGTTCCCAGAAGCACAGGAATGTACACGTAACTATATCTCTGAGACTCTAGTGACATTTAAATGAGTTCTGATTGTGATATTTTGCGCTCACGGCAATGGTATACTAACGTTTCAATATCCTGTTGACATTAAACGTGCTTTGACCAAATAAAACATTTGGTTTTGATTTCAAGGAAATTTAAATCTGACAATTAGGATTATTACTATTGTGTTTCATGGCATAAAACATATAAGAGCCTATGAGGAAACTACAATACCATTACTAACAGCCAGATAAACTGAATTTGTCACGTTCTGACCTTAGTTCCTTTTTTTACGTCTTTATTTTAGTTTGGTCAGGGCGTGAGTTGGGGTGGGCATTCTATGTTGTTTTTCTATGTTTTGTTCTGTATGTTATATTTCTATGTGTTTGGCCTAGTATGGTTCTCAATCAGAGGCAGGTGTCGATCGTTGTCTCTGATTGAGAATCATACTTAGGTAGCCTATTTTCCCGCTATGGGTTGTGGGTAGTTATTTTCCGTTTCAGTGTTTGCACCATACGGGACTGTGTCGGTTTTCATTTATTCTCTTGTTCATTTTGTATTCATTCTCGATTAAACGATATTATGGATACGTACCACGCTGCATTTTAGTCCTCCTCTCCTTCCACCAACGAAAGCCGTTACAGAATTACCACTGCTAACAGCCAGATAAACTGAATTACCACTAGTTATAGTCAGATAAACTGAATTACCACTAGCTTTAGCCAGATAAACTGAATTACCACTAGTTATAGCCAGATAAACTGAATTACCACTAGTTATAGCCAGGTACACTGAATTACCACTGCTTATAGCCAGACAAACTGAATTACCACTGCTTATAGCCAGATAAACTGAATTACCACTGCTTATAGCCAGATAAACTGAATTACCATTGCTTATAGCCAGATACACTGAATTACCACTAGTTATAGCCAGATAAACTGAATTACCACTGCTTATAGCCAGATAAACTGAATTACCACTGCTTATAGCCAGATACACTGAATTACCACTAGTTATAGCCAGATAAACTGAATTACCACTGCTTATAGCCAGATACACTGAATTACCACTAGTTATAGCCAGATAAACTGAATTACCACTGCTTATAGCCAGATAAACTGAATTACCACTGCTTATAGCCAGATAAACTGAATTACCACTGCTTATAGCCAGATAAACTGAATTACCACTGCTTATAGCCAGATACACTGAATTACCACTAGTTATAGCCAGATAAACTGAATTACCACTGCGTATAGCCAGATACACTGAATTACCACTAGTTATAGCCAGATAAACTGAATTACCACTAGTTATAGCCAGATAAACTGAATTACCACTGCTTATAGCCAGATAAACTGAATTACCACTAGTTATAGCCAGATAAACTGAATTACCACTGCTTATAGCCAGATAAACTGAATTACCACTGCTTATAGCCAGATAAACTGAATTACCACTAGTTATAGCCAGATAAACTGAATTACCACTAGTTATAGCCAGATACACTGAATTACCACTGCTTATAGCCAGATAAACTGAATTACCACTAGTTATAGCCAGATCAACTGAATTACCACTGCTTATAGCCAGATAAACTGAATTACCACTAGTTATAGCCAGATAAACTGAATTACCACTAGTTATAGCCAGATAAACTGAATTACCACTAGTTATAGCCAGATAAACTGAATTACCACTAGTTATAGCCAGATAAACTGAATTACCACTAGTTATAGCCAGATAAACTGAATTACCACTAGTTATAGCCAGATACACTGAATTACCACTAGTTATAGCCAGATAAACTGAATTACCACTAGTTATAGCCAGATCCACTGAATTACCACTAGTTATAGCCAGATAAACTGAATTACCACTAGTTATAGCCAGATAAACTGAATTACCACTGCTTATAGCCAGATACACTGAATTACCACTAGTTAAAGCCAGATAAACTGAATTACCACTAGTTATAGCCAGATACACTGAATTACCACTAGTTAAAGCCAGATAAACTGAATTACCACTAGTTATAGCCAGAAAAACTGAATTACCACTAGTTATAGCCAGATAAACTGAATTACCACTAGTTATAGCCAGATAAACTGAATTACCACTAGTTATAGCCAGATAAACTGAATTACCACTGCTTATAGCCAGATACACTGAATTACCACTAGTTATAGCCAGATAAACTGAATTACCACTGCTTATAGCCAGATAAACTGAATTACCACTAGTTATAGCCAGATAAACTGAATTACCACTAGTTATAGCCAGATAAACTGAATTACCACTAGTTATAGCCAGATAAACTGAATTACCACTAGTTATAGCCAGATAAACTGAATTACCACTGGTTATAGCCAGATAAACTGAATTACCACTGGTTATAGCCAGATAAACTGAATTACATTTTTACATTTACATTTTAGTCATTTAGCAGACGCTCTTATCCAGAGCGACTTACAGTAGAGTGCATACATTTTATTACATTTTTTACATACTGAGACAAGGATATCCCTACCGGCCAAACCCTCCCTAACCCGGACGACGCTATGCCAATTGTGCGTCGCCCCACGGACCTCCCGGTTGCGGCCGGCTGCGACAGAGCCTGGGCGCGGACCCAGCCCAGCCTGGGCGCGAACCCAGAGACTCTGGTGGGCAGCTAGCACTGCGATGCAGTGCCCTAGACCACTGCGCCACCCGGGAGGCCATAGCCAGATATTATAGCCAGATAAACTGAATTACCACTAGTTATAGCCAGATAAACTGAATTACCACTAGTTATAGCCAGATAAACTGAATTACCACTGGTTATAGCCAGATAAACTGAATTACCACTGGTTATAGCCAGATAAACTGAATTACCACTAGTTATAGCCAGATAAACTGAATTACCACTAGTTTTAGCCAGATAAACTGAATTACCACTAGTTATAGCCAGATAAACTGAATTACCACTGCTTATAGCCAGATAAACTGAAACAGCACTACCACTGTTTATAGCCAGATACACTGAAACTACACTACCACTGCTTATAGCCAATTAAAATGCACTACCACTGCTCTATAGCCAATTAAAATGCACTACCACTGTTTACTGCCAGATAAGCACAGTTCACCTACATCTGCTAACTTCAGTTGCTCATGGCTCCAAATATCATCAAGTTAGCATCAGCTGTCAAGCTGTTATTTTCCAAATCCTCTCCCTGTGTGTGTGGAATGCAGGAGTGATGAGGAGCTAGACTGTTACATCAGGGGAGAGAGTTGGAAACAAGTAATGACACCCTACTTCTGCACCTCTGAAATGATTGTGTGTGAACTCTGGGGTCATTGCTGAGAGGAGAAAACATGAATGCAAGGAATTCCTTATTCTAAAATCCTTAGCAGGTGCCCTCGAGGCACGCAGCTTACACACTGTACATGTAATCTCCCCTAGGAGGACCATGGCGCCGCTAGTATCACACCAGACCCTCCGGCTACTCTTAGTCATCTCTCTCTCTCTCTCTCTCTCTCTCTCTCTCTCTCTCTCTCTCTCTCTCTCTCTCTCTCTCTCTCTCTCTCTCTCTCTCTCTCTCTCTCTCTTTCTTTTGTAGTCACTACAGTAAGTTTCTCCTTGTGCCGTCGCGTGCGTCAAATGTTGAGCTCGGGTGTTAAAACGAGCTGAAGTGAGGACTTCCACTACATGTAGTTTGTAGGTTAAACAAAGCACCAAACGCCACACGTTCACCTTTAAACTCTAGATTCCTTCAATGTGGAAACCAATTTCTCTAACGTTCTAATTATTTACCCCTGCCACGTTGCAAAGATTCAGAGAGGACATCTTTAGAAACAGTGTCACGCCCTGACCTTAGAGATCCTTTTTATGTCTCTATTTTGGTTTGGTCAGAGCGTGAGTTGGGGTGGGCATTCTATGTATTGTTCTATGCTTTCTTTTTCTGTGTGTTTGGCCGGGTGTGGTTCTCAATCAGAGGCAGCTGTCTATCGTTGTCTCTGATTGAGAACCATACTTAGGTAGCCTTTTTCCACCTGTGTGTGGTGGGTAGTTGTTTTCTGTTTTGTGTCTGCACCAGACAAGACTGTTTCGTTTCGTTTACTCTCTTTGGTGTTTTTGTTATTTCAGTGTTCAGTTTATTTATTAAATTAACATGAACATTTCCCACGCTGCGTTTTGGTCCACTCCTTCTTCCCAGGACGAGCGTTACAACCAGAAGCTGGGCCGTGTTTTAAATCTTTCAAATGTTTTTAAAGAGAAGATGACCATGTACTCTCATCCTCACAATAAAGTCATTCAAGAAAAACATGTTTCCCACTGCTACAGTAAGTTAAAGCACTGCGTTTTAAGGATACTGATTTTTTTTTTAACTCAGAGGAGATCCCTGCCTGTCTTAACAGTCTAGTCAAAACAACAAACTTGGCAGCGTAGAAATGATGTGGTGTGGAGACAGAGTTGGGCCAGACACAGCAGCTTGTTTCACTGTGTGGTACTGAGGGATACCAGGTGGTGGCATCCTTCCTGCTCAGCTGCACCCAGCCCAGTGAAGACCCCACCATCAGATAGATGCACTCAGCCCAGTTAAGACCCCACCATCAGATAGATGCACTCAGCCCAGTTAAGACCCCACCATCAGCCAGCTGCACCCAGCCCAGTTAAGACCCCACCACCAGCCAGCTGCACCCAGCCCAGTGAAGACCCCACCACCAGCCAGATGCACCCAGCCCAGGTAAGACCCCACCATCAGATAGATGCACCCAGCCCAGTTAAGACCCCACCACCAGCCAGCTGCACCCAGCCCAGTTAAGACCCCAGCACCAGCCAGCTGCACCCAGCCCAGTTAAGACCCCAGCACCAGCCAGCTGCACCTAGCCCAGTTAAGACCCCACCATCAGCCAGCTGCACCCAGCCCAGTTAAGACCCCACCACCAGCCAGCTGCACCCAGCCCAGTGAAGACCCCACCACCAGCCAGCTGCACCCAGCCCAGGTAAGACCCCACCACCAGCCAGCTGCACCCAGCCCAGTTAAGACCCCACCATCAGCCAGCTGCACCCAGCCCAGTTAAGACCCCAGCACCAGCCAGCTGCACCTAGCCCAGTTAAGACCCCACCATCAGCCAGCTGCACCCAGCCCAGTTAAGACCCCACCACCAGCCAGCTGCACCCAGCCCAGGTAAGACCCCACCACCAGCCAGCTGCACCCAGCCCTGTTAAGACCCCACCATCAGCCAGCTGCACCCAGCCCAGTTAAGACCCCAGCACCAGCCAGCTGCACCTAGCCCAGTTAAGACCCCACCATCAGCCAGCTGCACCCAGCCCAGTTAAGACCCCACCACCAGCCAGCTGCACCCAGCCCAGGTAAGACCCCACCATCAGCCAGCTGCACCCAGCCCAGGTAAGACCCCACCACCAGCCAGCTGCACCCAGCCCAGGTAAGACCCCACCATCAGCCAGCTGCACCCAGCCCAGTTAAGACCCCACCATCAGCCAGCTGCACCCAGCCCAGTTAAGACCCCACCACCAGCCAGCTGCACCCAGCCCAGTGAAGACCCCACCACCAGCCAGCTGCACCCAGCCCAGTTAAGACCCCACCACCAGCCAGATGCACCCAGCCCAGTTAAGACCCCACCATCAGCCAGCTGCACCCAGCCCAGTTAAGACCCCACCATCAGCCAGCTGCACCCAGCCCAGTTAAGACCCCACCATCAGCCAGCTGCACCCAGCCCAGTTAAGACCCCACCACCAGCCAGCTGCACCCAGCCCAGTGAAGACCCCACCACCAGCCAGCTGCACCCAGCCCAGTTAAGACCCCACCATCAGCCAGCTGCACCCAGCCCAGTTAAGACCCCACCATCAGCCAGCTGTTCCCAGCACAGTTACACAGTTATTACAAGAACATCCCTGGTGTTAGTATTATTACCAGAACATCACTGGTGTTAGTATTATTACCAGAACATCACTGGGTGTTAGTATTATTACCAGAACATCCCTGGGTGTTAGTATTATTACCAGAACATCACTGGGTGTTAGTATTATTACCAGAACATCACTGGTGTTAGTATTATTACCAGAACATCACTGGGTGTTAGTATTAACATTACTGGGTGTTAGTATTATTACCAGAACATCACTGGTGTTAGTATTATTACCAGAACATCACTGGGTGTTAGTATTATTACCAGAACATCCCTGGGTGTTAGTATTATTACCAGAACATCACTGGGTGTTAGTATTATTACCAGAACATCACTGGTGTTAGTATTATTACCAGAACATCCCTGGGTGTTAGTATTATTCCAGAACATCACTGGGTGTTAGTAGTATTACCAGAACATCACTGGGTGTTAGTATTATTACCAGAACATCCCGGGTGTTAGTATTATTACCAGAACATCCCTGGGTGTTAGTATTATTCCAGAACATCACTGGGTGTTAGTATTATTAGCAGAACATCCCGGGTGTTAGTATTATTACCAGAACATCACTGTTGTTAGTATTATTACCAGAACATCCCTGGGTGTTAGTATTATTCCAGAACATCACTGTTGTTAGTATTATTACCAGAACATCCCTGGGTGTTAGTATTATTCCAGAACATCACTGGGTGTTAGTATTATTACCAGAACATCACTGGGTGTTAGTATTATTACCAGAACATCCCGGGTGTTAGTATTATTACCAGAACATCACTGGTGTTAGTATTATTACCAGAACATCCCTGGGTGTTAGTATTATTACCAGAACATCACTGGGTGTTAGTATTATTACCAGAACACTGGGTGTTAGTATTATTACCAGAACATCACTGGGTGTTAGTATTATTACCAGAACATCCCGGGTGTTAGTATCATTACCAGAACATCACTGTTGTTAGTATTATTACCAGAACATCCCTGGGTGTTAGTATTATTACCAGAACATCCCGGGTGTTAGTATTATTACCAGAACATCACTGTTGTTAGTATTATTACCAGAACATCACTGGGTGTTAGTATTATTACCAGAACATCCCGGGTGTTAGTATCATTACCAGAACATCACTGTTGTTAGTATTATTACCAGAACATCACTGTTGTTAGTATTATTACCAGAACATCACTGGTGTTAGTATTATTACCAGAACATCCCTGGGTGTTAGTATTATTACCAGAACATCCCGGGTGTTAGTATTATTACCAGAACATCACTGTTGTTAGTATTATTACCAGAACATCCCGGGTGTTAGTATTATTACCAGAACATCACTGTTGTTAGTATTATTCCAGAACATCACTGGGTGTTAGTATTATTTGCAGAACATCCCGGGTGTTAGTATTATTACCAGAACATCACTGGTGTTAGTATTATTACCAGAACATCCCTGGGTGTTAGTATTATTCCAGAACATCACTGTTGTTAGTATTATTACCAGAACATCCCTGGGTGTTAGTATTATTCCAGAACATCACTGGGTGTTAGTATTATTACCAGAACATCACTGGGTGTTAGTATTATTACCAGAACATCCCGGGTGTTAGTATTATTACCAGAACATCACTGGTGTTAGTATTATTACCAGAACATCCCTGGGTGTTAGTATTATTACCAGAACATCCCTGGGTGTTAGTATTATTACCAGAACACTGGGTGTTAGTATTATTACCAGAACATCACTGGGTGTTAGTATTATTACCAGAACATCCCGGGTGTTAGTATCATTACCAGAACATCACTGTTGTTAGTATTATTACCAGAACATCACTGTTGTTAGTATTATTACCAGAACATCACTGGTGTTAGTATTATTACCAGAACATCCCTGGGTGTTAGTATTATTACCAGAACATCCCGGGTGTTAGTATTATTACCAGAACATCACTGTTGTTAGTATTATTACCAGAACATCCCGGGTGTTAGTATTATTACCAGAACATCACTGTTGTTAGTATTATTCCAGAACATCACTGGGTGTTAGTATTATTTGCAGAACATCCCGGGTGTTAGTATTATTACCAGAACATCACTGGTGTTAGTATTATTACCAGAACATCCCTGGGTGTTAGTATTATTCCAGAACATCACTGTTGTTAGTATTATTACCAGAACATCCCTGGGTGTTAGTATTATTCCAAAACATCACTGGGTGTTAGTATTATTACCAGAACATCACTGGGTGTTAGTATTATTACCAGAACATCCCGGGTGTTAGTATTATTACCAGAACATCACTGGTGTTAGTATTATTACCAGAACATCCCTGGGTGTTAGTATTATTACCAGAACATCACTGGGTGTTAGTATTATTACCAGAACACTGGGTGTTAGTATTATTACCAGAACATCACTGGGTGTTAGTATTATTACCAGAACATCCCGGGTGTTAGTATCATTACCAGAACATCACTGTTGTTAGTATTATTACCAGAACATCCCTGGGTGTTAGTATTATTACCAGAACATCCCGGGTGTTAGTATTATTACCAGAACATCACTGTTGTTAGTATTATTACCAGAACATCACTGGGTGTTAGTATTATTACCAGAACATCCCGGGTGTTAGTATTATTACCAGAACATCACTGTTGTTAGTATTATTACCAGAACATCACTGGTGTTAGTATTATTACCAGAACATCACTGGGTGTTAGTATTATTACCAGAACACTGGGTGTTAGTATTATTACCAGAACATCACTGGGTGTTAGTATTATTACCAGAACATTACTGGATGTTAGTATTATTACCAGAACATCACTGGTGTTAGTATTATTACCAGAACATCACTGGTGTTAGTATTTTACCAGGATATCAGTTAGTGTTAATATTATTCCAGGATATCAGTTGGTGTTAGCATTATTACCAGGGCAGTAATTAGCAAGGGCTGTGTTATTCAATACCTCCCCCTCTAGCTGTTAGTCAGAAGCAGCTTTAAACAAGCAGTTTAAGAGGAGATAGAGGGTTTGTTCCAAATGGATCCATTTTCCCTACATAGTGTACTCCTTTTGACCACAGCCCATAGGGTACTTGGGGTTCCATTTGGGACGTACCCAGAGATTCTGGGTGAGGGATGTCAGTCATCTTTACTCCCTCTGGGCATCATTGGCGGCTCCAGCTTCTTTCACCCCCCCCCCCCCCCTTCCCATCAGTGGACGGATTCCTGTGGTAAAAGGTGAAATGTGTCTGTCTATGTGGTGGCCCGTGGGCAGGGTTGGGTAGGTTACTATCCAAATATTATATGTTACAGTTACTAGTTTCCATGACTACATATGAGAACACTGACGTCCGGACCTCGATCATTTTCTATATTGAAACAAAAATGATATACTGTAAAATTATATTTTTTTTAGTGTGAAACTATCAATTCTTTGTGGTTAGCTAACTAGCCAGTTAGCCCTATTGACTTACTGTGGATTTACCCATTCAGAGACTAAAGAAGATATATGAAAGCAACCATTTTACTTCATAACTATCAACTTGCTACAGTGCATTCGGAAAGTATTCAGACCCCTTGTCTTTTTCCACATTTTGTTAGGCTACACCCATATAAAACATTTTGGGCCTCATCAATCGAGAGAAAATACCACATAATGACAAAGCTAAAACAGGTTTTTACACATTTTTGCAAATGTATAAAAAATAAACCTGAAATATCACATTTATATAAGTATTCAGACCCTTTACTTTATTGAAGCACCTTTGGCAGCGATTACAGCCTCGAATCTTCTTGGGTATGACGCTACAAGCTTGGCACATCTGTATTTAGGGAGTTCCTCCCATTCTTCTCTGCAGATCTTCTCAAGCGCTGTCAGATTGAATGGGGAGCGTCGCTGCACAGCTATTTTCAAGTCTCTCCAGAGATGTTTGATTGGGTTCAAGTCCTGGCTCTGGCTGGGCCACTCAAGGACATTCAGAGACTTGTCCCGAAGCCACTCCTGCGTTGTCTTGGCTGTGGGCTTAGGGTCATTGTCCTGTTGGAAGGTGAACCTTCACCCCAGTCTAAGGTCCTGAGCGCTCTGGAGCAGGTTTTCATCAAGGATCTCTCTGTACTTTTCTCCGTTCATCTTTCCCTCGATCCTGACTAGTCTCCTAGCCCCTGCCACTGCCACTGAAAAACATCCCCAAAGCATGATGCTAACACCACCATGCTTCACCTTAGGGATGGTGCCAGGTTTCCTCCAGATGTGACACTTGGCATTCAGGCCAAAGAGTTCAATTTTGGTTTCATTAGACCAGAGAATCATGTTTGTCATGGTCTGAGAGTCCTTTATGGGCCTTTTGGCAAACTCCAAGCGGGCTGTCATGTGCCTTTTACTGAGGAGTGGCCACTCTACCATAAAGGCCTGATTGGTGGAGTGCTTCAGAAATTGTTGTCCTTCTGGAAGGTTCTCCCATCTCCATAGAGGAACTCTGGAGCTCTGTCAGAGTTACCATCGGGTTCTTGGTCCCCTCCCTGACCAAGGCCCTTCTCCCCCGATTGCTCAGTTTGGCCGGGCGGCCAGCTCTAGGAAGAGTCTTGGTGGTTCCAAACTTCTTCCATTTAAGAATAATGACCACTGGGTTCTTTGGGACCTTCAATGCTGCATAAATTGTTTGGTACCCTTCCCCAAATCTATGCCTCGACACAATCCTGTCTCGGAGCTCTACGGACAATTCCTTCGACCTTATGGCTTGTATTGGGATTTTTATTTTATTTTAGCTGGTAACTGTAACTGATTACAGTTAGTTTTTTGGTAATC